>NW_019418492.1:756026-790986 GCF_000390285.2 Anoplophora glabripennis | reverse complement strand
TATCAAAAAAAGTAAAGAGACAAAAAAGTTGTATTTTTAATCGCATAACTAGAAAAAAGTTGCCTTGGAAAAATTTATTTTCACGCTACGTTCACAAAATGTAAAGGTTCACCCTTCCTCATCTTCCCCATAATCGTGGAATACCCGGGCCACTTCTATTCGACGTAGAGAGGTCTAACCTACACAACGACTCCTAAATCACTCCGATCGGACCACCCCTGCGTCCAGCGGTGTAACACTTTTTACATTTTGTAACTTTATACTGTTATATAAACTTATATATTTTCCTAATATCTAACTTACACTATAGATTCCTTAAACATTTCATTAAGTTTTAAAAAATAATCAAGCAGTAAAGAAATAGTGTTCTTCAACGTGTACTAAAGCAATTTCGAATACCTCTGATAAAACTGTGAAATATAAAAATGTTGTTCGATAAATTTTATGAACCGAATGAAAACTGTATTTATGTGTCTCTAAATAATTATGAGGCCGTCCCGTCCGATGGAATGAAAGATGAATAATTGCGCACCATTCCGTAAAACAATTTCAAATAAAAGAAGTTCCACGAACAAAGTATCGGAGCAATTAAAAGAATAAAACAAAGCCGCTGCCTTTCACTTAAAGCGAATGAAAAATCGTGAGTTGTATGCAAAGTTTATTCAGGCAGAACGGGAGAGAATTAAATTTCACAAAAACGTCCGCCAGGATATAATCTATCCAGTACGGCTCAAATGCTAAAGTTACAAGTGAAATAGATAGGTGCGTACTTACATGGGAAAGAGAATACTGTGTTTTCTGTAAATAAATATTTAAATAGTTCTAGCAAATATTATATACGTATATGTAATGTTCTATTTCCTTAGAGAGTTGAAAACCTTGTTATTTTTTAAGTTATGTTTAGGTTGTTATTTTTTTTGTTATGATACTGTGGGTACACATGTTGCAAGTGACCCATTTTTAAGCACAACGTCAAGAACGCCGACGGACGCACCACGGGGTTCCCGGAAGCCGACCCCTGCAGAGTGGCGCCAGGACCAGGGACTTCTGCCACCGACTACCAAGCTACCCGCGCTATCATTAATAAACAAGAGTAACTCAAGTATCTGTCTACAATTTGATTGAGATTTGAGGATTTGAATTGAAGAGAAGGGTGCCAATTTTGAGCCCAATATGTCCATCTTAGAAAACTGCAATATCCTACGTTTTCTAGTATGCTGATTACAAATATGACCTCCGTTTTGCAGTAAATTGAGTTTCAGAAATAGGGAGGAAAAACAGAATGTGCGCACTGTAAGGGAAGAGCGACTCCCGCAGCAGAAATGATAATTCTTCTGTATATTCTTATACATTTAGACAAGGCAGGTCCAGGAGCCATTCGTGGCTTCTGTTGTTGAAGTAAGAACGGTAGGATGTAGTGCGGATGTCGTGACAGTTATTTGGTATTTAGAATAGCAACAATAAGACTACCCGCCGAAGATTTATCGCTGGTGCCAGTTTTGCAAGAGAATTCTGATGAAGATACCTAATAAAAATAATACGAGGTGTGTATTAGAGCGTTATTACACTTTAGAGCATCTAACCTAGGTGTAATACTTTTGTGAAATATTTAAATATTCATGATGAATAGAGCCAAACTGAGGTCAGTTTCAGTTTTGAGGATCAAAATACATGGAAATATCATGGTTTAGTCCGTTGCATAACTTTTTTTCATTAGTGGGTTAGTGTAATTTTTATACTGCAGCAGCTTTGAAAACCAATATACTAGAAACCGCTCAATATTGGGGGTTATGGCTATTGACTTTTTCTTTACTGGGCAAAGTACTACAACTTCGTACATTTTTCAAACTTGGACGTTCTAGGCCCAAAGTCCCATAAAACTTTGGCACCCTTCTTTGTTATTTTTTTAGTCTTTGTAAAATACATATAATGTACAAAGTTTAAGTGATATGTAACAATGTTAACATTTATGAATCGGCAGTGTCGCCATATTAAAACGCCCAAGTTGCTAGAGAGCAATCTGCTATTTCGTATGTACACAAAGCAAGAGCTATGTTACCATTAGATGAAACAATTTTTAAACTGACGGTATTGCTTGAAACAACCAATCCATCTGGGGCCATTAAATGATAATCGTAAGATCTAGTAAACAATTGGAATGTGTCCACCCGACACATACCGGTTTGGAACTTATTTTTGGTGTAACTTCAGACATGTAATGTGTATAGGTAAGGTGTAACAAGGCATAATTCTATTCTGATGTTGCGATGTAGTCTAAAAAATATTTTAAAGAGTATGTATTGTTATGATTTATTGGCTTGAAAACTTAAAACGTACCAAAAATGGGACCGAATTATACAATTCTTCAAATAAATAAAAATATTTGACTATAGAGTGTAGCATAATTTGACACAAAAAGGGTGTGGATTACAGAATTAAGTAAAATGAAGGATATATTTGTATATAAAATAAGTTTGTAATGGTGTAAGTATTAATATTGTTATATGTATAAAACGTCTCAACTGTCAAAATTGTAACTAAAATTGAATTTGCACATTCAATAACTATTAAAATGCACTCTTGTATCATAAAAATGTTAAAAAGAAGACTAAACAATGATTTTGTAATGTCAAATAATATCATGTAAATGTACAGGCATGAGCACATTTGAAAAAACATCAAACCTTTTGACAACTTATCGACTGAAGGTAATGGTGTTTTACACATATGTAAAGAAGTAACATGCAATAAACCCGGTATATAAATAAAGTACAGTATACCTGTGATCAGTACCTATGTGTAGAATTAAGCCTGAGCCTATGTGAAAGGTTACATATATCGTTTAAATGTTGACATTTTGTTGTTCCGTTAAAATTTGTAAATTTCTAGTTTTATAAGTGTTGTAGAACTGTAAAATAGTATGTGTAGAGTGTAAACGACCTTCATAACTTCATAAACTGTATTTAAACTCCAACTCATATTCAAATTTCTGTGTGAGCTTTAAAAGTTATCGGTGAATCGGTGAACCTAGAAATTTTCATTCGTTTAGTTTCAAAAAACTGATAAGACTCTTTGAAAAGTGAAAGGGATCGTAGTAAAGACAGTGAATGGACAGACATACAGAAATTTAAGCTAAATAATACAATTTAATTACAATCTTCAAAATTAGTAAAATTTAGTCAGAGTTGGAAAGTTAACCTAAAAAGGTGCTACTGGTTTCAAAAAATGTAAAAAAAAGTCCATGCAGCATAAAACATGCAGAAAGTAAAAAATTTGAAAATAAAATTTCTCGTAAGATTGTTATGACATTCCCATGAGGTTGTCATGGGAATGACAACCTCATGGTTCTTTTGTTTTTACTTCAATAAAACCAAAGTCTGAGCTTATCGTAGCTAGTCGTCTCTCATAAATTCCTGAAGAAGCAACATCGTCAATTTGCTGCTAAAATAACAATTGAAAATCACTGTAAATCAATAAGTTTGTGCAAAAGTTTCCTGTCCAGTCATCTATGTGGAAAAATGTCGCTGACAGTTATAAATGTCAAAAGTTCGAATCACACATTTCACTGAAATTCCATAAGTCTGAAAGTTTATCGATAACTATAATCAGTAAATAAAAATGCAATACCAAATTTGAACTGGTTACAAATTAAATAAAAAGTGAATAAAGTGAAAATTAATTAAAAAGAAAAAAAGTGTAATGCATCTTCGACCGGAATTATTCCGGCAGAATACGTCCATAACGAGTTTCCGGATTTAAACGCGTGATTCCACGAACAGGACCATCCAAGGAAATCATCGAAATTCCAGAAAGGAAATACAACCAACATTACAAGACAACGCGATGGAAGTTGTATACATTTTGGCCAATTAAATTTATAGACTGAATTCGAATCAAATAATATTTTAATTCGTAAAAAAATTTCGTCCATATGCAACATAAGCAAATAAATAACAAAAAAGGTAAATAAAAAAGAAATTTGGAACCCTCACCCTGAAATTGATTTTGCTCTGCATAATCAAAACTTAAAACATTCAAATATTCAAATCATAACAAAAACAAACTTAAATCTCGTAAAGGCGCCCATAACATAGAATAAAATAATAATACAAAATGAAAATTTAAAACATTCAAATCATGATAGTATGTATACAGGATGTTGAGTTGCTAAAGGACCAAACATTTTATTAAAGTATGAAAATTTCAATTGATATTTCAAAAGACACCTAAAATGCTATAAAATGTACAAATCCCACCTTTACTTTTATTTTTGCTAGGTGCAATTAATGATCTTCATGGGTTATTAGGTGATTCAATTAGTTTAATCAACAAGGACGGAAAAATTGAGAAGCAGCGGCAAAAGTGAGAGTTAACATTCACTTTATGGCCCGGAATAATGAAAAACGTGAACCACTTCGCAGAATTACCTACATACAACATCCAATCCTGAGCGTACAGAGAGGATTACCGCTAATTCCAGCTCCTCGCGGCTCTATCTAACTGCGGGCCGCGACTAACATAAAACTAACATTAGTCTAAATTCACGGGTACCCGATGCCGGCCTCGTAAGCGGAAGATTATCAGGCGGGGATAGTAAGCAATTACGGCCCTAGGTCTATGAGTCATGGCTGAAAGTAATATCAACTTAAGCCTGATTTACAATTCCCCAACAGAGAGGCGGAAGTGTCGCCGTGAATTGCAGAAATTGCAAAGTTGGCGCGCTCCGTCCCCGAAGAAATTAAATTGACGCGCAATTAGTGTGGTCTGGACCTCATGAATACCATATATTGTGCAGATACTGGGAAAACTGGGGAGACGCGGTCTAGTGAATAGTAGTGTACAGCGTGCTAAATAAAATAACCAGCCAACGATATCTAGGATCATCCCTCAGTCGAACCCACCAGACATATACCGGTTTTGAATTTTCTACTTCTCATCAGTGTATTTTAGGTGAGATAACTGAGGAACGATCTGGCTATTTTTAATGCTTGTTTTCACTACGTACATCAAGTGAATATATGCGAGACAGTGCTACCTCTATGAATGGTCCTTTAAACCGACTACACTGCCAAAGAACGACCTTCAGTTTCGCAGATACCATCGAGCTATCTGTAATTAGTGATATCGCGAGAAACAACTCTATTCGAGCGGCATGCCACCGCCAGTATTTAGGTACTAATAGCAATATCTGTCCTGTCTAGTGATTCAGTTCTGGTAGCCCGCAAAGTAGTTGTTCTCGATATATTCGTATTTCCCCGCAAGTCAACCGGTTTTTTTTTTTGTTAATTAAATAGAAATGATCTACACCTTAATGATCTACACCTTAACTTTTATATCTCAAAAACGAAACGGCTTGGATGTATATTTTATGAGACTTTTTTTGTTAATGTATGACCTAAAATCCAATGTTTACGTTTGCTGTATCACTTTAGTTACACCTCTATAAACTACATTGCTCCAATAATAACGAATTTCACTGTTTAAACAGATAAAATCAATATTAAATCAATATTTATTTCAGATAATGAGTACTTGTAATGTCAGTGTACATACAAATGTGTTTTGTTGTTCTAGGTCAGTAATAATTAAGGGCATTGGTATAAATTAAATGTTTTTTATTCTTGTATTGACTGTTATGCAAGATTTACTTTTGTTATTGACTCATTTATTTTACGTTTCAAATTCTTACTTTGCTTGTGACTTGGGTTTAAAGAAATACAAGTAAAAGATAATGAATGTCTTTGAATGTCTTCTAAAATCATATGTTTCTAATTCAATTCAGTTTTGCTTTCATTAGATATTGGAAATGTCATTGCATTGACTTTGTTGGATTTTTCAAATGCTTTTAACAGTTTGGATCACTATTTTTACTTTGTTCAAAATTACAATATTGTGGATTTGATAGCTCATCTATCAGGTTTTTAATTCCTATTTGGTTAATCGTTTTCAAAAAATAATATTTGTTGATTACTGTTCAGATTAGACCTTATTACTCCGAAGTGCCACAAGGATCTATGTTGGGCCCACTGTTAATTATACAAATTTACTATTGCTTATACAGACGACATCCAGTTATTTAAATATTTCCTTCCTAAAAGCATAGAAATTGCGGAGAAAAACTTAAACGATAATTGATATGATAAATGATAAAATTCTTAGTTCAGTTAATATTGACAAAAATTTGGGATTACTATTGGATATTAAACTAAGATTTTATGACCAGGTTTCAGCATTAATAAAAAGTGCTGATTTGTTTTGAAATTCCTTTATAAAAATATATGTACCTATACTAGGGTGGCCCAAAAAAACGGATTTTTTTTTTTGTGTCTTGTGAAAATATGTTAGTTTATCATATTTTAAGAGCCCCCTCAAAAAATCAGCTCAAAAAAATTTTTTTAGAGGTCGCTCAAGATTTTTAAAAATTTCCAATATTGTCATAAATTGATTTTTAAAAATTTTTTATTTTCTCGTTATTTTATCATTTTTTAGGTTGAAAAAAATCTTGATTCTGAAAATTTCAAATCGATAGTTTAATTATTAAAGGTCACTGATAATTATTTTAACTTTCAAAGTAGTGTATCTAAAATGCTTTCGAGCGACCTCTAAAAATAAATATCAACGAACTAATATTTTTTTTTATTGAATTTGAGAAACAAAATAATACAAATAAATCACGAGACACTAAAAAAATTTCTCGAGGCAAAATTTACTACCGCACTGTATCAAATATTTGTAATTTTTTAAATTCGGTTTATAAAAAAAAATCAAGTTCTATTATCCTTCCGTACAATACTTTTATTTCATCTGGTGACATAATTATTTATAAAAAATGTATCTACATTTTATATTTCTATAACATTCCTGTAATAATTTTTATTTATATTTTAATTTGTCTCTTGTCATTTAGTTTATATTTTTTTAACTGTTCTTGAATAAAAACTTTATACCATTCTATACAACAAACATTAAATAATTAAAAAAAATTGTACCTACATTAGGTTAAGGAAATAGCTCAGGCTAGACTTTGGTGGACAATTATTTCAAATAAAGACATTTATTATCATCCCTTTACTCTTTTTATGAGGAAACCAAATAATTTGGTATTCTCTTTCAGGAATATCTTGTATATAAGTTTCAGTAATGTGTTTAACCGTCTTGGATTTACAACGATTATCTTCGGTTCACCAAATCATGGAGAGGTGTGAAACAACAGCGGTTTCATAAACAGCAAACAGCATAACAGCAGGGAGCCTACAATGAAAATTTACGTAGATTATACATAATTCATAATAAATACGCGTCTGATACCCTAACATTATTAATGCACACCTATAAATTACAAATTACGTATTCACGCTCCTCTTGTAAGTATACAATTAAACCATCGAAGGGGAGTTCTCTAACATATACATACATATATACGGGCATTAACGAAGCAAAACTAAAATATTCCTCTCAGGAATATTAAACTACATCGCATCCCACTCAACCGTAATTGAAACTAGATATCTGCATGCAGCAACATTTTCGGTAATATAATACGGGAGTTGTAAAGTAGTTATTTTTGGAGTTGCACTTAGCGATTCTTGATTGGAGTCAAGATTGAAACAGTAGTAATCCCACTTCTGAAAATCTACTTTGATAATATTATATGTAGCATAGAGGTACATAATAATGTAATGTTTAAGGTGAAGCATAATTTTAATAACATCGTTGTTCGAATGCTACGGTTAAGTCGAGATTTCCAACTTTTCAATTCATTTGGTTTGCTTACATCTGTTTACAAACATTCTGCATCGTTGAACTTAATTCTCACTGTTTCAGATGTTACCGAACACATCCAAATTATTTCCAGTGCAATCGTAGGGATTTAATTGTACGAGGGTTGCCTTTTATTTTTCGGGAATAGACAATCATGGTGTTGCCATTTGACAACCGACGTCCCTATTGTAAAGTTCGACTTTTTGTTGGTATACTTACTCAGAACGTTTTGGCGTACTGGTGCTATTTGTGTTGTTTACGGTAATTTACAAAATTCATCTCGATCAAAAAGTGGAATTAAGTCATGAACGTTTCCGTGAGATTATTTTTTACAAACTTCGACGTGGATTATCTCAACAACAGTG
Source organism: Anoplophora glabripennis (assembly GCF_000390285.2). Lineage (NCBI taxonomy): Eukaryota > Metazoa > Arthropoda > Insecta > Coleoptera > Cerambycidae > Anoplophora > Anoplophora glabripennis. Next base: position 782,860 of record NW_019418492.1, on the reverse strand, counting down.
CATCGATGAACTTAATTTCACTTTTGGTGATGGAGCACCATCAAAAATCACTGTATGTCGATGGTATGGAATTCATCATTTGTGTCGTGATTCGCTCACTGACGAATTTGGCGAAGGTCGTCCAAAATCGGTTGTTGTTCCAGAAAACATTGATGCTGTGCTTGAAATAATATTGCATGATCGTCATGTGACTTATCGTGAAATTGAGGCATCCTTGGGTATTAGCGGACCAGCATACATTCAATATTGTGTGAACACTTGGCTGAGAAGAATATTTATTCGAGTTGTATCCCATATAATTTGATAAATGCTCAAAAAAAGGCTCGTACCGATTGGTAGGATGAAATGCTCAAGAAATACGATCGCGGTGCTTCAATGGCGTCTATGACATCGTAACAGGCATCATGGATCTATACGTATGAGCTCGAAAGTAAACAGCAGTCGACTGTATGCAGTCGACTCTTTCAAGACGAACCAAATCCAAAAGTGGAGTGAAGTCATCCTCCGTACCGCCCTGATTTGGCACCCAATGACTTTTCTTTATTCCTGTACATCAAAAATAAATTATGAAACCACTTTTTTCGACGCCTAAAGAAGTGGTTGATGCGTTCAAAATACTTATTTTGGAAACACCACAATCGGAATGGAAAAATTGCTTCGCAAGTTGGTTCAAGAGCATGTACAAGTGTATTGATCGTCATGAGGAATAATTTGAAAAACAACAAAGCCATATTCGATGATTAATTTATCTTTTTGTTTTCTATTCCCGAAATATAAAATTCAAACCTCTCAGTATACAAACTAATTGGATATGGTCTCCTTTTAACAAAAAATTGTCTTCATTTTTACTCGTTTTTTTTTTACGGTGCACATCGTGTATAAAACTTACTGAGCAACATTGTTCTTAGTATTTTCTTAAGAGTCTAATACATAAATCGGTCTTCTAAAATTGCTGAAATCAGACCATCCATCTGAGTGTACCTACGTCTCATTGATTGCTGTTTTTTTGTGATATATCGCTTGGTGTAGAGAGACGCACGCAGCCAATATAGCGTTTATTAAAACCGTCCCGGTTCTCCCATACAGCGTAATATATTCCGGATTGGCAGCTTCTTGCCGCCTAAAAGTGAAATTTATCTTAATCATGCTGACGGATCTTTCGCAATATGGTTAAAGCGTCCCGATGGAAAGGCGACAGTAATGGGCTGTATTTTGGGTTTAACAAAGTCCCCGCGCTGTTTTAATAAGATATAGAGGGCACATGCTCGTATGAGTGACAACCTAATTCTCGTATAAACAGGGGAACTTCAGTTAGTGGTAACAAAAGAGACTTTAAACAAATAATCGGTTGTATTTTTTATATTCTACAAAATACTATCTAAACTTTAGTTAGTTTTGGCACGTGACCACTTGAATATATACTTTTAGTCTAGAGCCAGCTATACATTTAACTATTTTCTTCGTAAACTTCTTAGTTTTTAAATATATATTTTTGGAGTCCCACAGGGATCTATTCTAAGCCCTTTGCTATTTTCTATATATATTACAGATTTTTATGAAGCTGTTTCTTTTTATAATATACATCACTAAGCAGACGATACTCAATTATATTCTGGTTTTAGTTTGGACGATCGCATAGACATAGATGCTATTACTAAAATCAACCAAGACTTTTTAAACTCATTTTATAAGTTATCTCTTGAGCATAGATTAAGATCAAATCTAAATAAGTCGCATGTTTTATTATTTGGGCCTAAACAGATGAGATTAACAGTGGAAAATTCCTTAAAAATAATTTTAACCAATAATACATTGGATATAGGTAACTAGCGAATGCAAAAATTTAGGACTTTGGTTCGATTCAGATCTACGTTTCACTAAGCACATAAATCAGTTGTTAAAAACATGTTATAATACTTTAAAACAACTATACCCACAAAGACAAGTGATGAATCATAATTTAAAACTAATCATTAATTATTTCTAAATTACATTATTGTGATGTTGTGTATGGTCCAAATCTATTACAGATTGATAGATCCAGACTCCAGAGGTTGCAAAATTCATTTTTACGTTTTTCTTATGGTATTAGGAAATTCGATCACATAAGTCACAAGTATAAAGATGTGGGTGGTTAAAAATTGTTGATATGTTCAAATATCATTTTATATGATGTACACATAAAATACTCACCACTAGTATACCTACTTACTTATGTAATAAATTAATTAATAAATGGTAATATAAACAATAAGAGATCTAGTAATAGAGATACCCTGTTAACCCTCAAACATAAAACTGCCACCTTTACTCGTAGTTTTTCATATTTAGCCCCAAAATTGTATAACCAGTTACCAAATTAGAGATTAAAATTATTGCTTTAATTAATTTCAGAAAAAGATTAAAATCACTTGTTGGAGAGTAAATATCGTGGAAAAGGTGAACCAAGACCGAAAAAAACACGTCAGTCATTCAAAAATCAAGGTCATGTTGACAGTTTTATTTGATTATCGTGGCGTAGTGCAGCATGGATTTCTTCCAACTGGCCAGACTGTTAGCAAGGAATATTATATGATTAACACTCATATAATATTCTTGCATGATTCTATTCGCCGTAAAAGCTCGGAATTCTGGACAGACAACTCTCGGTTTTTGCATCATGGTAATTCACCGGCTCACACAGCATTGATAATTCGAGACCATTTCGCCAACAATTCAACTCATATCTCCGCAACCACCGTATTCACCTGATTTAGCACCGAGTGACTTCTATTTCCTAAACTCAAAAGAACACTCCGTAGACACCGTTTCTACTCGATTGAGGAAATAAAAGCTGAATCGACGAAAGCATTGAAGGCCATACCGGAAAAGGACTTTTCAAACTGTTCCAAGAGTTGGAGAAACGTTGGCATAAGTGCATTGTCTCGGGTGGGTATTACTTTGAAGGCGACGAAATTGATTTGGATGCATTAATAATTATTTTTTTTAAACGAATTCTTACCTTATTTTTTGGACAACGGGTTATAGTCACTTATTCCAAAGCCTTTGCAGACTTATTTATATATGTGACCGTGGTATTATTTCAGGTAGGTTATATCTTGTATAATTTTAGAGCAGAAAGTCTTATTAAATCAAGAATTCAAAGCCACTGGTTTTCGAGAAATAAGCCTTTGGAAGTTCCAAAATAGATCACATTGATTCCAATATTTTTAAAAACGCTCTTCGTAGATTGACGAATGATTCAATTAATTAAAGATACAAATTTATTGAATTCGCACACAAATCAGTGGTGGAGATACCGGAAGACACTTTTATAGAGGCCTCCAGAATTTTCAGTGACACGGAAATAGAAAACAGTCTTCGTGTCGTTCCGAGTTAGCTATAACACATTCTGTATGATTATTAAGTTGTTCTTTTTTCTGATTGCTATCTGTGTAGGTTATTTCCATAGAAGGTGAAATATTCTTAGGAAAATTTTATCTAATCAGCAATTTTCAGCAAACGGCAAATAAGTAGCTGCAGCGGTCGGAGTGGTAATATCAGCATCATTATAAATTTTCTACCGTAATTAAACAAGGCACCCGCATGATAAAATCTTCTGATTTAGTTTCTAATAATAGATGTAATCCTCGTTATTAATAGCCCTATAGTGTATATTAGCGCCATTAGTAGGTGAGGAGTGGTATAACGGGCGCGACCGTGGGCGTAATAACAATAAATTTGCCCCGAAGTATACCGAATGTTATTGGCATTGCGATATTGCTATTTAGTGCCATCGGAGATATTAACTGGCCCCATTCAGATAAACGAACGTTTCAATGAATAACTCACAAATTAGCCGAAGCGAAATTGGCGGTTAAATGTTTTAATTGAGGAATTATAGTTAGTGGAGAAGAAGCAGATCGAGATATTTGAAGTATTGGAGATAATGAAATATATTCCCAATCATTNAAAACAACCGTATAATAATTTGTACGCACTATTTTAAGTGCGGTAAAGGAAAAAATGAATAAAATAACCCAAATAATCGAAAATTGAAGAAAATCAACGAATATTAAAAAAATCTTAGAACATATCAATCTATTTTGCTTTGGTCGAGTTAGTAACATTATCTATTTTAATATATCGGGATTATAGAGTATCCTGCTGTCGTTGATTCGTCAATTTGAAACGTTTTTTCTACCCTAGTCCAATCTTGTTTTTTACCAAATCGGACAATTTCCGTCGACGATGGCGTTTCAAAGTCATGAGATTTCCTTCGACTTCTACCAATATCGTTGCAAACGTCTATCAACAGTGTCCCATGTAGATTTTAGGCCTTGGTAATTTCAGGTCAAGTGTCTAATTTGGAATTTTTTCCAATAGAATTTATCCCAACAACTTGATTGGTGCATTTTCGTTTCTTATAGAGTAGAAACGCTGTATTGTGTGTACGTGACACGTATTTGGTGAAATATTCCTTCTCCTGAACAAATTTTCTACCCTAGTGTGTTTTTGAATCAATTAATTACAAGAATGGTATCCTGTTCTTCTTGCTATTTAACATTATTTTGGCCAACTGTTCTCGACGTTAGGTTTACGCTAAGGCTTTTCATTGTTTTAGGTGGCCTTAACCTGAAACAATGAAAAGAATTTAAAAGTTTTTAAATCTTCTCGAGTTTTGGATGAAATTAAATCTTAACAATAATAGAAAACCATCAAAAAATCCTCGTCTGATGCTTCCTTTGTTGTATTCCTTTTTCCCCATTTCCTAGACGTTTCCGACAATAAATCTTGCTGTTGCTTTATTTTTGTTTATTTATAGAAATGGAAACAATATCTCCACTTCTAAGTAAGTAGCCCATATTTTTTCCCAGTTTTTCCTCTCTTGTAAACGCTTCGAAATTCTAACGATTTTTGGATAATGAATTATTTTATAGTTATCATGAACGCATTTTCGACATAAATAAGGTGTAATTGTCATTAAAAATGTATTTATTTGATAATAAGAACCAAATAGGGTTTCGTGTGGTTATTTTTTTTCAGTAAAACTGTCGCACGCATTTCGGATTTTCCTCATTCTGCAACCTGTAGTTTCTCATCAAATACGTCTAATTTAATGCCTTTAAAAAAATAATTCAGATTTCAAATTTGATAAAGTAACCATTTATAGAATAAAATAAATCTGAGATATTTGTTATATATTTTTTTCTTTGAATTTGTCTGAAATAGTGATCATTTCCAATAGTATACATTTACATCTATTTTTGTTGTCAAAACGTGACATATTTACAAAGAAATATAAATATTCAGCAATTTTGTTGCCCTCTAGTAGATGAATGGACCAACTATTGGTCGAGATAAGGCAAATCTATAGGTAAATAATAATAGCGCTTGGCTATAAGAGCTTGTATTAGAAACTCAATCGTTTTTGAAAAGCTAAAAGTTTCCAAAAAGCTTTTCTATCTAGCTATCTTTAAATATATTGTAATTCTAACAGATTGAGATTTTGTAATAAAATTTTCTGTGCATAATAGCAGCTCAAAACAGTGGAGTGGATGAAAATTATGCTGGTTATATTTGCTTCAAAAATTATGACACCACTTGAAAAAACATTTTCTTAATGTCTGAAATGTAAATATTACTTTGATAAAAAAATTTCTCTACACTATTACCGGCTTGATACAAATTAAAAATTTATAGAAATGATACATTTAGAATATATGTAATTATTATTTCAATATTTTAAAAAATATTTACACAACGACGTCCCTGTACCTTCTTTTTAAATACGTTTTCTCACGTAAGACTCCTGTATTCTAAAGAATCTATTATTTTTATTTATAATTTTTTGCGTTTTTCGTTTTAAAAATCACTAAAAATATTTTTTCCTAAATAGTGTATCATAATTTTTGAAAAAAGTGTCACCAAAATGCTTCATAACGCTAAATTTGTAATATTCGGCACATCCTGTGGATTGTGAATGTGAATTTAGATTGAATTTATATCAGTAACTCTATAATATAAAGTTAAAAAGTTCTTTACATTGTTTTTTTAGCATTCTTCTTGCTCATATTTTTTTTGGGTTCAAATTCACGACTATTTTAATAGAAATTTGGTAAAGTCATTACTAACGAGATTTACTCAGCTTTTTTAATAAAAGAAATGTTAATATAAAGCTGTAACGCGCTATTTTTATTAATAACTGTAATGTATCATATAAAATAAATAATACACGTTGCTTGAACTTTCAAACTGATATACATACCACCATGTTCAGTCCAAAAACTAAAAATTGTAACGTGAAACTTGTATCCATTACGTCCATCACAATAAAGTACACTCCACACTTTCGACAGATCGGCAACAGTAAAACAGTTTCCAGAAGATTGATCGCGCAACCCATTTCGAAGTAAAAGATAACAGAAATGGATTTTATTAAGGCCATTGTTAACATGATGTATGGCGCTACCTTTATTAGCAATCGAAAGAGGGTCGAAATGTATATATGCACCTTTATAACTACCTTCTGACGGGTATTTCCAAGCCGGCCGTTGTTCCATTGTGCTTTGCAGGCTAGTGTAGTTAAAAATAACATATGGGACAATGTACAGAGTTTCCAGTTAGACTGTTTCTGATTAAAATTAATTCATTGGAACATAAGCTTTCAATTACTTTTTAATTAATTGATTAAATTGACCCATGCGTCAGAAGTTCGGTCAGAAAATGTTTTTATTAATTTTTTGTAATTTTTAATTATTTTATTAAAATTATCCTTGACTAAGTAATTAAACACGTCAACCTCATACTATAAAAGAATATATTATTATGGTTTTTGGTATGGTTTTATATTTTTATATGTTGTTAATGCTGTTATTTTTGTTTGTTTTGATTTATTTTGGGCGCCTTTATTTTTATATGCTGTTGTTATATGAGACTCACTCAGCGTATGGGTTCCTTTTTTATTTATTTTTATCTGGATTAACCTTATTTTTTATTGTTTCCTTACTCTAATATTTCTTTAAATGAAAGATATGTTGTATGTTACAAATCATATATTATAATCTGATTTTATGGGTTATAGGTATTTACAATTGAAAACTGTTATATGTACTTCTTACACTATGATTAATAAAACAATAAATTTCTCCCCTAAATTCTACTGTTACAGTGCGTAATAGTGTTTTATACTGTAAGTAGTTAAATTGGTTGATAATGAAATTGTGCATTAATTATACATAAATGCAGTGAAATTTTTAATGTAGAAATTTTTATAGCGCTTAATTTTCAAATTTGTTTAGCTAATTGTGTCGACACTTATGATCGTAGAATTATTGCTGGTAATTTAATCTGCATGTAACCGCGCTGCACTGTAAATCCTCATGCATTTAATCGCACTGGTGTGGAGTTTTTTTGTTGAACCGCCGTCAGCCACAAAAATATCTGAAGTTTCCATGGATGTTTTACTGGACTACTTACAGATGAAAACTGCACTGCACTATTCTTTTATTAGATTGTTGATTTTTATTGATAGCAATGCAATTGTTTATTTTATGAGCAAACTAGCGATGTTACTGCTACAGGTAAACATGGAAGACTGGCTATCTCGAGCCCGGAGATTAGTTTTAATAAACGTGAAAAAACAAGTGAAAGTTTCTATAGCAACAATAACAAACATTTTTGAAATTTTATATAGGCAAATACTGACTTTTGGACTGAATTATAATGCATGAAATTTACATTTTCAGCTTTTCATGCCAAAATTTTACTTATATTTACCAATTTCAACTAAATTTTGATAAATAGCTTAATTCTCCGCATGTCTGTCCATTCAATGTCTTTAGTACAACCTTTTAACACCTCTTATACAGTCTTTACTCGTTTTTCAGATGTAAACGAAAGAACATTTCAAAGTTCTCCGGTCCATCAAGTATTATAAAGTCTACACAACAATTTGAACTTTGGTTGGAGTTTAAACACAGGTTATGAAGTTATGAGGGTCTTTTACTACACTTATACAATTAAAAATTTACAAATTCTAACGGAACAACAAATGTCAACATTTAAATGATACATAAAAGTTTTCACAGATTTATAGGTTTAATTCCACACATACATTCTGGTCACAGGTATACTATGCTTTGTTTATATACCAGTTTTATTGCATGAATCAGTATTATATGTGAAAAACCTTCATCGTCCGTCGTTGACTTGTCAAAATTCCACTATATTTTTAAATGTGCTCATGCCAGAACTTCTTATTGACATTTGATATTGTAATATGGTTCTTTACTGTTCTTTATAACATAATTGTGCTACACGAGTGCATTTAAATAGTTTTATGAATATGCAAATTCAATTTTTATCATAATTTTGACAGTCTAGACGTTTTATCATGAAAATTTAGTAATTACATCATTTTAACTTACTACTATTGATAAATATCCTTCAATTAAATTCATTATAGTCATCCACACCCTGTTTGTGTCTATTTCAACTATATTCAATCTCTAAATTTGTATTCATTCCACAATTTTATGTTTCGGTTACCGAGAAAAGAATCGATTCAGTTTTCAAATTTAATAAAACAACAATATTTTTTTATAAACACTGTTCTTATTTAACAATATGTTGTCGATATCTTAAACATTATAAATTTGTGTTTTGTGTGGTCCTGAGTAAGAATCCTGGAAGAAACTTTTAATCGTACTTTTCTGACATTTGTACCATAAAAATGGTTCCAGTTAGTCGTTGTTTTGAATTATAAAATGATTATAATATGCGTTTACTTCGTCGTGAAATCTGTCAGAAAAATATTACCGAAAACAGAAGGTTATAAAAATGGGCAACCCTTGAACAGAACACCCTATATGTCGTTAGAAACATTACAAAATCTTCCCAAATTCTCCAAAATAATTTCCGTGTCATTTTTACCCCGCTATCATTAATCTTCAACCAAGAACTGATAGGAAACTTGGGATTAAAGCACATTTATCCCCCGAAAAAACCGCCTCTGCGGGTAATCCCCTTTCCCGACGATTTACGGTACGCATGCGCGCACCGCTGCCCCCGTAATTATGGATCTTGGAAATTATTTCCAATTCTTTCTGCGATTACCGTCGCGCCGAAGGAGTTTAGGCTTTTTATACACTCCTGCCATTAAGCTCTCTTTTCACTTGACTGGCCGTTTTATTCAGATAATTATCTTGAGGGACATCTGTCTAAGTATTTTTCGATCTATGAATGATTCAGGAAATTGTTATCCGGAGATGCATTGGCCCTTTTCACCCTCAACTGAATTCTTTTACCGATCGAAAGGACAAAAACTGAGCTATGAATTAAATCGTAAATTAACGTAACACTAAATTTAAAAAAATGGTTAATATTGGATGGCGTTATAATTTTAAGCTAACCATACACCATCAGTTTTAGTTACGAGTTTGATTAGTTTACACTGAAACTCTCATGAAAATAGTATAGTATAAAACTCAAAAGTAAGGGTGATTGTGGTCTTTTCATATATTTACATGTCTCTAGTGGAGACATTCTATATCACCATTATACACCATGTATTGGACAGTGTCATAACTTCAAACCTTAAAAGGTTCAGAAGTCTCACAACGTTAACTTTTAATATTAGAGAACTCACAATGTCAATATGAATTGCTTTACAAACGAAGGTCTTTTTTAAAAAAAGCGAGGAATCTTACGCAAAATGTGTTCCTTGCTTATTTTTCAGAAAGAGCAAAGCATATAAAGCTATAGAGTTTTCGGTCGGAATATTCCATGGTGAAAACTTTACTGACAGTCTGTAAGCAGCAGCCTGTAATTTTATTGAAATAATTCCTTTGACTTGAATAATTTTAGGTTGTAGCAATTTTTGGCATTTAGATAATAGATAAGTTTCATAAAATGAGAGTTGGGGATGTGCCAACTTTTATTATTGGATTGAAACTTATAGGATATACACCAGCAACTACACATGATTTACTGTTTGCTAGCTATCGTAACGGGAAATATTCTGTTCAGCCAATAGGTATTAATAGGTTTGTTTCTGCAGCAACTGAGGTCTGATTGGAAACTATCAGAGATAAACCAATTAGTTCGTGACCTTAGACTCGCTGAAAGTACGTGATAACTTAAGTGGCTGAGTATATCTGTTAGTCAGAAAACAATTTAAGATTGCTGCAGAAACAAACCTTAACACTATTGGTAAAATACTAAGCAAGATATTTTGCATTGCCCAGTCTTCAAGAATATACGGGCCATAGCTTTAGATGACCAATTATCACTGTGCAGATGCAGCAAAATATATTTAACAGATGGCACTGTGGCAGTGATAAAATCTTTCGTAAAAGAACCATTGCAAGAATTCGTATTGAAAATTGGGATAATTGAAAAGTAGTTGTGAGCATTTTTTTAACATGCATGATGAATAGGGCTGTCAGAGAGAGTCGCAACTGACATGCGCGAGTCGCTGCCTTAGAATGCTTTTGACGTTCTTGTCACGTTAGTATACTGTTGTCTTTGTTATCGTGCAGTTGTTGCGTAATTAATTTCTATTCGTTGGTGTTTATATTGGTGTATTGTAGACAATTTATTTGTTGTTTTTTAATAAATAATAATAAATTACGCTTCACATGATGCGTACGCCTATATTCCGCGGCTCAGTTCTGACAGCCTTAATGATGAATAAAATACTGGTGTTCTAACTTATAGAACTTTTAACCAAAATCGTGCAATAAAAACTTTTTTGCTGGACTCTGCACTTTTGACACAATCGTAAATAATAGTTATTTATTGTATAAGTGTATAAGTAGCATTTTACCCACGCAAGTATGTTTAAATGCGATAACGTAGTTCGAGCGTTTAATATTCTTAAGTGAATAAAAGGCAATTAAAACACGAACGCAATATAACGTTTTATTCATAATCACATCACAATCATATTTGGAACTCAGAATTATTGGAATTTAACAAAACAAAATATTCGCACGACTTGATATTTCTTACTAGTACTCAATGAAACGTGGTAGGTTTTGTTATACCTACTGGTTGCTATGGTATGTTGTTTATTAGCAATTATTTAATAAACGATTCTATCTGAATTTGATAAAAATGCAAGTAATTGTGTTCTTGTGGCTGTTTTTGAAGAAGCTCAAGAATCAATTTTCTATTTATTGCCAGCGAAATCCAGGGAACATTACGAAACAGTGTTCACTGAATTTAACGAATGTAGGGAAAAACGGAGAGTAATGACAATAAATGAAGAAGTCATGCTATCATATTTTTTAAATTTAAAGAAAAAATATGCAATTTTGTCTATGTGGTCGAAGTATTCGATGTTGAAGGCTACTTACTATAAAGGTCTGCAAAATATATATATTGGACAATATAACAAGCTTTCTGCTTATTTGAAGAGTGAATCGAGAGGATACAAAGCAAAAAAGCTGCAGTATTGGAAAGAGCACATATTGAAGAATGTTTTACTGGACTTCCGATAAAGAATAATGATTAAAGAAAAATGATTAAGGTAATATCTCTGTATCTTTTACATGTTAGGTATATAGTGAACTTTGATTATTTTAGGTTACACTAATAATGGGAGTTTCTGGTGCCTGTCGATGCTACGAATTGACAAATTTGAAAATTAGTGACGTACAGGACGTTGGCAGTTACCTACTTGTTTCAATACCTGAAACAAAGACAGGCATTTCAAGAAAATTTACAATTATAGAAGAAGGATTTTGCGTGAATGCTGTTGAAATATGCACAAAATATATTTCTCTACGCCCAATTCGCCTAACATAAGACAAATTCTTTTTAAGATACATCAATCAAAAATGTACTTCTCAGCCTGTTGCCCTCAATAGTTGCTTCATTCCTGAATATCGCAAATCCAGAGGCATATACTGGCCATTGTATGAGGTTCACTTCAATATTACAACCATCATGGATGGAAGAGCTCCTCTGAAGAAGAAAGTTATGTTGAGGAGTGTACGAGTATATCTAAAAATTTGATATTGCAAGGAAAATCCAAGGAAAATATAGCTGTTCCTTACAAGAAGAGACATCCGTAAGTTGTGCAATTTCTTCACAAACTTCGGCAGATGTTATGTGTTCCGAAAATGATGGTAACAAGGCTACATGGGTTGTTATTAACGGAAAGGAAGTTTAATGTGATAATACAAAAAAACGCAATATCTATTACTATAAATGTAAATGTTAATGTTAATAAGTAAATAAATTTATTATTTTTTCATTATTTTACTACTGAAATAAAGTTACTTTATTCCACTAGTGGATAAAGTATGACTTTAAACGGTTCATATGTGTGGATAAAAGTCCGATTATAAGGTGATTGTGGATAAATTATATTTAAAAATGAATTATTTTCTTCTGTATTCACAGTTTTATAAAATAGCGATTGCTAATACGATTATTGAAATATATTTGCTGATCATTTTTTTATTCCACACAAATACATAATATTCTGTGTTCATAGGCCTTTTTATGAATATCTTATTCACTTTGCAGAGTAATTACCGAGTAATTTATTCAATAATCAGCATTAATTTACTTCTCTCTCTGATGTTAAATTAGAAATACACTTTTTTGAAATATCAATTCTGCGCCTTGAGCTACGTCTTTATTAGAGATCCAAAAATAATCAAAAGCTATACAGTCGTGACTAATTCCTGTGATACTCATCGGGCTTTATTCGTTTATTATTTTCTACATTCCCTCTCGGGCTGTAATATTCATGCTACTGTGAGCAATTGGGGAAATTATTATCTGCCTGCTGTTCGCCGGGATTAGTCATGGATTTTAATTGTCATCGATATCGAGGAAATTGGTAGTCCTATATATCTTTCTATAAGTCTGCCAAGCCAGCCGTGAGAAAATAATATGGCTCCAGTGGTGTAAAGCAACGGTTTAATAGAATCGAGGGGATATATTATTTTTGTGTATTAAGCAAGCATTCTTTAATAATCGTTTTACGCATCTGCGTTAGATGCACACTTCAATGGAGACGTTAACTAGACATAAGAAATATGTTTAATACAGCTGAAGTTGTTGAAACTGATATTGATCCTCAATTGAATGTCCATCACATGAAGAATAGGGTATATATTATTCATATTGTAACAACGATGATTATGGTACTAGCGTAAATATTATGATAAAACCGCGTATACCGTAATAATCGTTTATAAGCTGATTTAAATGCATAATTTTCGTTAGTATCAATTAAGGCCCTTAAACATTTAAATTTGAATATTTGCAATGCGTTGACATTGGCATGTTTTATTTAATTTCATATCATTCCAAAATAATAAGCCAATTCGATTATACCTACATTGTTAAACAATGTTTCTAAAGTGTCAAAGTAGGATCATTGTATTATTTATTTGTAGAATTCGTTTTGATTTGATAAAATGAGAGACTAATGTAATAGTTTACCATCCGATATTGAAGAAAGTGCGGAAAATGTCGTGGGTTCCCTTCCACCAGAAAAATCATGAGATTGCGTTTACTTGTTGCAAGGACTTTTACCTTTGTGAAGTAGTACAAACCTAAAAGTATAGAATTTTTATCAAAGGAGTCATTAAGTTTTTGACAGAAGCTGGGGATAAAACAATTTTAGCTACAAAAACAGCTATGATTATTGGATGGAATGTAGGCTGTAGATGACAGGAATTGACAGATTCGTTCATAAAAAATGTTACAGACGAAGATGCAGTTTTCTGAATTATATTAACCAGTACAAAATCAATGGTTATGTGAGAATATTTTAGGCAAATCTAGCAATATTTTGAGAGTAGATTTGGCGAAGAAAATTATATAGAAAATTCCATCGAACAGATGGAAATTGCAACAACTACTTTTCCCCTTTTATATTTTGTCTATTATAATATTAGTACTATAATAAGCAGCTCTTTAGGGCAAAAATACAGTTTCTGTTTCATTGTCAATTTAATAATCTAGGAAGCATTGGAAGTGTATGAAAATTAAAAACTAGTCAATTACTGGCACTGCTAACTGACAATTGATAAACAAATGCTTATGTGTCTAAAATTTTGAAAATTTTCTTTTATTTATTAATTTATCAATCAATTCGTAGTTTAATTTACAAATTTTCTATCTTCAAACATTTTCAATGTTTTCTATACTTTTAAACGAAACAAAGGCTCAATATATTTGACCTTGACAATAACTCGTAACTTACATATCAACTCTAAACTGGAATGTGAATATCAGAGAGTGTAAAAACAAAACCAACTTAACTTTTTCAAATGCAATCCCTTTAAATATTTGGATTGGGCCGTCTTAGTATTACAATGATATAGAATTTGACAGACTTATCACAAACAATAAGGAAGGTACGACAAAAAAATTGTACCGCCATAAGCTTAATATGATTCTTGATTCACTTGGTCTCAGATACAAAACAGGGACACCGAACGAAAAACTGGTGCGACTAGGATGAAATTCAACTGTTTATTGTAATGAACCCAAAAGATATCGTCAGAAACAAGAACTAAAAGTAATTTTAGTAGTGGGCTTACACTCACGAAGAGATTTTACACCCGTGAACTTGCCAGACGATTATTATGCTTCTCAACACTCACGAATTCAACATTCGGATATAAATTGACACTGAAAGGAGTACTAGCGTGAATTAGCATGAAATTCATTGGTCTATTTTAGTGAATGTAAAAGATAATATGAAAAAAAGCCAAAATCAAACTTGTGTGACAAATATGTTTCCTTGCACTCAGGATTTACACGTCCTAATTCAGCATGAATGTGGAGCGACGCCATTTATTTGCATTTGCAGAATATAAACTCTTTGTCGCAGGTATAAAATAATGACACCGAACGGAGAACTAGCGTGAACTAGCATGATTCATTTGTGTATTTTAATGTATCGAAAAGATGGTATGGGGGAAANCCTGATTTTCGGCTTTAGCGTCATTATTGTATATATATTGAACTATAGTTTTCGAAAGTTTTATCACTTTTTGTTTATAATCGACATTTTTACAGCAACTTAAAAAAAATTGGCGTTTTATACCGTTTTTTCAATCTCACGGCTTTGTTATTGCAAATTTCGTAATCGGACCTCCGCCATTTTGTAGCTATTTTTATTACGAATAAAATCATGTCCTAAGCATTTTTTCGTACAAAATCATCCCGCTGAGTTTCTTAAAGAAAACTACTAAAAAAAATTTTTTTCACTATTAAATTGTTAATAACTTTTTTTCCTGATAAAATACATTGTCAGCAAATTAGTCAGTTATTGTACTCATCATTTAAAGTAGACCTGTGTAATTATTTCCGGGTTATCAAGAAAATGTTACCAACAGTAACTTTTCGGCCTCTGCCGACTGGAGTAAAAGATATCCTCAGAAACAAGAACTAAAAGCAATTTTAATAGTGGGCTTACACTCACGAAGAGAATTTACACCGTGAACTTGCCAGACGATTATGCTTCTCAACACTCACGAATTCAACAGTCGGATATAAATTAACACTGAAAGGAGTACTAGCGTGAATTAGCATGAAATTCATTGGTTTATTTTAGTGAATGTAAAAGATAATATGAAAAAAGCCAAAATCAAACTTGTGTGACAAATATGTTTCCTTGCACGCAGGATTTACACGTCCTAATTCAGCATGAATGTATGTGGAGCGACGCCATTTATCTGCGTTTGCAGAATATAAACTCTTTGTCGCAGGTATAAAATAATGACACCGAACGGAGAACTAGCGTGAACTAGCATGATTCATTTGTGTATTTTAATGTATCGAAAAGATGGTATGGGGGAAAACCCAAAAATAATGACTGAGATTCTACACTCACGCCATAATAATTTACACTGTGAACTTGTACTACAAATATGCTTCTCTGTACTCACGATTTACACAGTCTTGAATACGTCCTAATTCACGACGCCAAGTATGTAAAAAATTTTCGCATTTGCAGATTGTAAACTCTGTATCGTGAGTATAAAATAACGACACCGAACGGAGAATTAGCGTGAACTAGCAAGATAGTACAGAAAAAGCCCAAAAATTATGATAACTGCGACTCTACACTCACGGCATGAACTCACGCTATGAGAATTTACACCCTGAACTTGTGCGATGAATATACTGCACATGATTTACGCAGAGAATTAGTTTTGATTCTATTTTAATGAATCCAAAAGTTAATATGGGGGAAAACCCCAAAAACAATGTTAACCGCGACACTCACGGCGTGAACTCACGCCATGAGAATTGACACTGTGAACTTGTGCGACAAATATGCTTCTCTGCACTCACGATTTACACAGTCTTGAATACGTCCTAATTCGCGTCGCCAAGTATGTAGATAATTTTCGAATTTGCAAATTGTAAACACTGTGTCGTGAGTATAAAACAACGACTCCGAACGAAGAATTAGCGTGAACTAACATGAATCATTTGTCTATTTTAATTAATCCAAAAGATGGTATGGGAGAAAAAACCCAAAAACAATGTTAACTGCGACTCGACACTCACGGCGTGAACTCACGCCATGAGAATTTACAGCGTGAACTTGTGCGACAAATATGCTTCTCTGAACTCGCGTTTTACACAGTCTTGAATCCGTCCTAATTCGCGACGCCAAGTATGTAGATAATATTCGCATTTGAAAATTGTAAACTCTATCGTGACACTGAACGGAGAATTAGCATGAGCTACCAAGATAGTACAGAAAAAGCCCAAACATTATGTTAACTGCTACTCTATACTCACGGAGTAAACTCACGAAGAGAATTTACACTGTGAATTTGTGCGATGAATATACTTGCTCATGATTTACGCAGAGAATTTGTTCTGATTCAGCATGGACGCGGAGCGACGCCATTAATGTAAATAACTTTCACTTTTGCAGAAAGTAAAATTAGCATGAAATTCATTTGTCCGTTTTAGTGAATCTCAAAAGACCACCGAAAAAAACCCAAAGACATTTGTATAAAGAATTTAAATTAAAACCCCGTACATTTCGACATGACTAAACGCTTTTAATCCTTTTTATTGAAATATTTCTTGCGACTCTTGTTTTTTCCTAAGCCTTTTGATGGTCGCGTGATGGTATTTCCAGGATTAACATGTTGCCAGCTAAATAATGAATTTAATTCCATTACGTCCGTGAGCTTATTACGGATTTAGTTCATTATCCTGTAAGCAACTCCTGGAAAGGATATAACCTCCGCCCCAGGTGCTTAGGTCGCAATACGATATTTTATTGAATTTACTTACTGATCATCTCGGTCTGGGGGCGGTTGCCGATGGTGTTATTTAGGGATTTCCTTAAACGCATAACGAGGGATCGACGTCAACTGTCTTCTTCGAGACGAGACCAATATTTGATTGGGAAACGAGGCCGCGGGCTGAAAAAGGGCGCGCCGCCCCAAACTCCGCGAATACTGCCCCCGGCGAAGTATTAGCAACTTCAAAAGAAGAGAAGATGCCATCTGCAGGAGCAATATTGATACCAAGAAAATAGATTTAGAAACTCCAATATATCTCCGGGTTATTTCATAAATGCGCGCGTTCTGGAGATATGTCTCAATTACTTTCAATATTTTCACTCAATTAAGTCTATGGTAATAATATGGTATGGTTTAAAAAAGTTGAACCTCATCTGAGATACATGATGGAAGTAAAATGTTCAACCAAACATTAATGGAGGATTGTACGTTACAAATTAACAAAAACAATCGCTTTAGACGTGTATCCGAAATGATTCATTCAAATGCTAAAATAAAAAAAGTTCTTAAATTGTAAAAAAATAACAATCGCATTAATTCAAATTGATATGCAGGGTTATGTTTACAGCAATGACGTGTCTGGCAGAGAATGTACGTAGAGGTTTAAACGTAAACTCATATATACAGGATATTGCATCACGAGAGGGACATGGCTTAATGGGAGATAGAGGACGTCTAGGGTAACTAGGATCGCCAATAGAAATAGCTCCTTGGCCATTCTTTACTAAGATACAGGGTGATTTATGATTTTTGGTCAAAACTGCTTTATGTCATAACTTTGGTAGTGAATAGAATAATGGGTTCATATTTGGTAAGATTAATGCACTCGTGATACTTCATGTGTGCATGTATGACAGTAAAAAAAAATCCAGGTCCGGAATGCAAAAATTGTTAATTTTTTGTGCAAGTCTATAAAACAACACTGTATGTATTTTTTTGAAATTCCGATACAATATTCGGAAAGAGCATAAAAAAGTGATCTTAAAGACGTGTTTCTTTTTTTTGTTACATTTTGGTGGTTATTTAAATAAGCTATTGAATATACGAGACTATGGCTTCTAAAAGTGAATTATGTGAAGGACACATGATAAAAATGGTTTTGCAACTAAAATTAGCGAAGGCTTAATTGAGGGTAGATGTTATAAATAAGCATGCATATTTTAAACCTCATTTTCTTTAAATAATATGTATTCCAGGTCCGTACTGCAAAATTAAAATTTTTTTTTGTAACTCTAGAAAACATCACCCCGTATGTATTTTTTTGGTATTTTCATACGATTATCGAAAAGAAGAATGACAGAACTAATTCTTCTTGTGCTAGTTTTTGGATTTTATTGAACTAAATTTAAAATATTATTCTGTCCTTGAGCATCTTGATGTAAATTACGCTCCATATTTGTTGTCTTGAGTACTGGAAGACTTTACTAAAAGTTTTATAATTAGGATGCCGACGACCAGGAAAACGTTGCTGATATTCCCTTTGCGCTGCCCTACTATTCCCATTGCAAAACCCATAGATGAATACCATGTCAGCATATTCTTCGTATGAAAATAATTGCGGCATGTTTAAATTACAAAATTTAAAGTATTAAATGCAAGTTAATGAATACACAATAACACCAGTAAACAGTTTGTTGTCAAACAATTCACTATTTAATTATCTGTCATTTAGTAGGCCTATTAATTTACATCAAGATGTTCAAAAAGAGAATAATATTTTAGATCCAATTCAACAAACTGCAAGGTCTAACATAAGTTCGACTATTAATATTTCTCAGTGGTATGGAAAACGTTGAAAATGAAACAGTATTATTCATACCACATTCACTTATGGCTTTTTCGCGTTGATTACCTAACCACCGTCCGGTCATTTACAGAACCTTATTTATTAATGAGTTGCAATTTACAAAAGATGGGGTAAATAAATAACTCAAGAAACGACTATAAATGGGCATAGCAATACCCATCTGCAAACACTTATATAATTCACTGTACAGATTTACTGTAAATGTTTGGGTAGATCTACATGAATGGCAATCGAAATCTACGGATCATAATTTATTTTTTGTCATGTGTTTTTATCATGCGTATTTAAATAATCAACAAAGTGTAACAAGAAAAAGAGGCATGTTACTGAGATTATTTTTTTATGTTCTTTTCGATAATCGTATGGGAATACCAAAAAATACATACGGGGCGATGTTTTCAAGAGTTACAAAAAAAAATTAAAATTTTGCAGTCCGGACCTGGAATACATATTATTTAAAGAAAATGAGGTTTAAAATATGCATGCTTATTTATAACATCTACCCTCAATTAAGCCTTCGCTAATTTTAGTTGCAAAACCATTTTTATCATGTGTCCTTCACATAATTTACTTTTAGAAGCCGTAGTCTCGTATATTCAATAGCTTATTTAAATAACCACCAAAGTGTAACAAAAAAAAGAAACACGTCTTTAAGATCACTTTTTTATGCTCTTTCCGAATATCGTATCGGAATTTCAAAAAAATACATACAGAGTGTTGTTTTCTAGACTTGCACAAAAAATTTACAATTTTTGCAGTCCGGACCTGGATTTTTTTGCTGTCATACATGCACACATGAAGTATCGTGAGTGCAATAACCCTACCAAATATGAACCCATTATTCCATTCACTACCAAAGTTATGACATAAAGCAGTTTTGACCAAAAATCATAAATCACCCTGTATCTCAATAAAGAATGGCCAAGGTGCTATTTCTATAGACAATCCTAGCTACCCTAGATGTCCTCCATCTCCCATTAAGCCCTGTCCCTCTCGTGATGCAACACCCTGTATATATTCTCTGAAAATCAAGCTGCAATTAAAGCTTTGGGCGCACACAAGATAAGTTCAAAACTGGTGTGTGATTGTTTACAAATGCTGACTGAACTGGCCACCAACAATACAGTCAGACTGTGTTGGGTGCCAGAGCATAAAGGCATTTGTGGAAATGAGAAAGCGGATGAACTTGCTAGGAAGGGATCCGAAACAGAGTTCATTGGCCCGGAGCCCTTCTGTGGCACATCTCCCACACCACACCTGTGGTCAGGCGGGCTCTGGGCAAATGGACTGAGACAGAACATAGGAAATAATGGACTTCAAAGCCAGGACATAGTCATTCTAAGGAGCTCATGGAGTATCCTTCGAAGGAAGGAGTGAATGATTTACTGAGCTTGAACAGAATCCGGCTCGGGAGAGTGACAGGACTCATAACGGGAGACTGTCACTTTAGGAAACATCTACATAAGCTAAAGCTTGTAGACAGTCCGGTCTGTCGAGGATGTGAATCGGCGGATGAAACTTATCTGCATATCCTGGGCGAGTGCCCGGGATTTGCACGTAGCAGAATGGTGCTTCTTGGGAGACCCTATTTGGAATCCAAGGAACTGAGAGAAGCAAGGAAGCTTTTGGACTTTGTAAAAAGGACAAATCTACTTGCTGAATAAGACTAGTAGTGGGACGCACAATAGGCCTAATTAGGCCGCGGTGCTATGGGACTTATTAGGACCAACCACTAGAAGAAGTAAGTAAGAAGTATGTTTATAGCATACTGTTTTTGTTATATCTATTTACGGATGGTCCTAAGAACATGTATCTTAGAAGACAAGAAAAATTTATTGCACGATAGAAAGCATTTAGAAATATGCATGATGATGATTTCTGGAATTTGAATCAAACTTGACAAGGTATATGACTAATATCACTGGTCAACAAATTTCAACTTTTTTCTGTAACATGAAGAAAATAGACTGTTCTTTACTAATTCGCATCTGCTGAACACAAAAATCGTATTAAAAACTAAGTGTTGTCACATTTCCGTGTTACAACTATATTTCGTTTAATTTTTATAGAAGTATTTTTTTTATATACCTCTGAACTTTGCTGACCAAAAATAAGTCACAAAAAAGAGTTAATAAGTAATTAGATTACAACTTTCAACGTCTAAGAAGAAAAGTGCAAGATTCACTATTTATTCCTCTTATAAGGACTATGGTCGTCCACTTTGATAAATCAACATTCCTGCATCTCTTTTTCCTTTGTATCTTTGCTCCATAGTGCTGATTTGCTGATGAAACCGCTTTCCGTGTTCATCACTTACCGTATCAAGGTTTTCAGGGAAGAAATCCAAATGTGAGTGAAGGAAATGAATTTCCAATAGCTATTTATGGCTGCGTAAAAATACTTTCACCATAGAAACAAATGATTCCCAGGCTGCCAGTTCAAGGGGATTTAATTTTGATTTAAAATGTTCGTTTTTCAAAACTTTTCTGAGTTGAGTACTGACAAATATGCTTTCTTTTATTTTGGCATCACTCAGATTGGGAAACATAGTTTTCAGGTATTCAAAAGCATCACCTGTTTTGTTAAGGGCCTTGACAAAATTCTTCATCAGCCCCAATTTCATCAAATTAGTTCATTTAATGGCAAAATTAAGTATAGTTCTATAGAAACTTCATAAGTTATATAGTTCGGATATATATGGTTATATTGTTGTCTATTAAATTACACTTAAATTAGATTTATCCACATATTTTTATGAAGAATAAATATTTTTTGAATTTTATGATTTTTTAAAAAGTTTCTCACATTTTCGTAAAAGTAATATAATTTTTTTTACGACTTGAGTTACAACTGACGCGATGGAAAAATTTGGAAGACATTTGATTTCAACAGAAAAAATCTGTTAGGAATCACATATCAGTTTCAGAACAACATAAAACTGGTTCAGATCGTGATACATATTATATTTTCATATTTTTGCAACGTTAAATGCCTGTAACAAAAAAACCCTACATAATGAAAAAAATCTGAAAGCAGATTCGAATTCGAGAGGTGAAATACTACAGGATCACCCCTAAATGTTTGTGTTACAAAAATCATGTCGACCAGAGTAATTTGTAGCAATCTTATGTATGAACTTTTTCTTTCTTTAATAAAAATTTTTTTGCCCCGAAATAAATTCTTCGTATCATTTTCGGTATTGTAAGTACAGATTTTTATGTGATTTATTTTATCTTACACAGTGAGGAGTAAGGTTTTATTGTAACGCTTCTATTGCTACAGGTATATTACATTCCGGTATAATAAAAATAGCACAGAGTACCACAATATTTATATTACCTGTTATACATCAATGACTTTATTTAGCTTAACGTTGAGCCTATTTAAACCAAATTTATGACCTATATGGTAAATACACCCCCATATTTTGCCCTAATTAAAGTATCCATATATAATTCGAAATAGACATAGGTGACAATAAACACTAACTACCTTGGATATAAATCAGTGTTTAACAAGCTGTTTATAACCAATTTCCCTGATGTGAAACTATATTTCACCCCCCATTAAATATTTAATAAAATATGATTTAGCGTGGATATAGATTATTTTCTAGGTCACGGATATTTCTGTAAGGAAAGTTAGTTAATAAAAGGGCTATAATTTTACCGTCGAATAGCGTTCTAAAATATTAAAGGTAGACAATAATATAAATTTTGTGTAATTTACCTTTGTATAAACGATTTGTCGGATGTATAATTTTTAACTTTACGGCATCGATTCAGATCAAAAGAACTATCTTATAAATTTTTAAATAAATGCATGGTGATTTGTGATATTTATAACTAGTCATCATTACTTTACTTTTTTTTACCCTTATTTATGTATGAAATAGGTTATAATATATTTTATTTTTCTTTTTCAGGTGAGTTACAGCTAAATAAGTGTTCCGAAAAACAATTGTAAGTAAATTTAAAATTACAAGTATTAACTCTAGTGTCGTCTTTAATCTAATTAACTATGTTTTTAATTTTTAATAACAGCAAAGAAAGAAAATATTTGCGATTAACTTTAATCAATTACAATTTCAGTTAATGGAGATAACTCAGTAAAAAACTGATTGTTAATTTTTTCACACATCGTGCACTTTAAAAAAATACAACTCTATTGGTATGAGTGTAACTGAGTGAAATTATTGCATCAGAAATGAGTGAGTTTTAGTCAAATCGGAATTACTGCTAACTATCAATTGAGCGACTTTTGACTCTCTTCTGTGTATATAAAACCAATTTAGAGTTGACTTTTTCTCTAATATGAATTAAATTGAACTATTATTGTCATTTTTTACTCAGACTTGGTTTTTAATTAACTAAATATCGAGTGCATAAATAAATCTCTCATAAATGATTAGGAGTTTTGAAATTAATTCACTTCGCGGGGACCTCCTTCTGTCCTGGCTGAGACCTGCCGGCTAAGGCCTGTTCTCCTGGCGATCACGCTTTTCTGGAACATCTAATGGGTCCCTATCAACTGTAGTTGAGATTACAGAAGCAATATGTAAGTGGTGCCATCTTCACGGCGCCATTCGAATTACTCGAAATTAATATACATTTAAACTCACTCAGTAATGAGGACATTCACTCTACCAAATCCACTAGTCGAGTTGAATTAGAACATAAAACCTAAAAAAATTATTAGTTGACATTTTATTGCACTTTATGGCAGTGAAGAGTATCTAGAATGATAATATCAAAGAACTAACTCGAAAGAAGTGACGCTAGTTGGCAAATTTCAAATAAGTGGCAAAATTACGTGTTTTTCATTTTTTACCGTCCATGAAAATCTAGTCAACCTGTCGGAAAATTAGTTATTTTATATTATAGGCATTTAAATTACCTACAATTTAAGGTAGGTGCCTAAAGTGATATTTCACGAATGTGTTAACTATAAAATAAAAGTCGAACGCGGAAAAATCAGTTTTCGAAAATTACGTATTATTATTGCAAAAAGCGATGGTCAGCCCAATGATCAACATGTGTGCCAAAGGCCGATTTGATTAACCGTGAAATTATAGCTATTTGTTAGTTAATTTAAAGGTTAATTTTAGAAGTTAATATCGTAGATATAAGATTTAATTAATCCAAAGAAACGTATCGAAAAAGAAACATTTCAAAAAGTTCCTCTTTAAAATTAACAAAGTAGGATGTGCAAAGAACCGTTATAAACAAATTGCCTCAGGGTCAGGCAAAAGCCGCTCGAGAATTCGCTTTTTTTACATTGCTTATTTTTACGGTAATTAAAAAAAGAAATCACCTACGCCTCTTTGTTCCCAAAACAGTTTTTTTATAACGTTAATTGTTAATTAACCATTGGACCGGGATTTTAGAGACAATTAAAAAAAGGGCTACAATTTTATTTTCAGAAAGTTTTAAATTGATAGTCCATGTAATAAACGCGCTAGCAATAAAATTAACGTACTTTAGTATTACAAAATTCTTTTTTAAAACGCACAGCTTATAGTTTCTTTGTGTGCCCTTCGAGCCAGTGTCCTGAATCCGCGCCTGGCCTTCACGTTTCGTACGATTCATCCGTGGGACCTAGTAATTATCAAATTGCGTCCGCCTGTAGCCGTACGACAACAATCATAGGGCACAATAACGCTAGATCCTGGCTTAATGCCCTGATCCAGTCGGGTATCAAATCATTACAGTCCGCATTACCCCGATCCTTATCTTGTGCCATAACCACGGTTTATAGTGTTATTGAATTACGTTAAAGCGGGGATCCTCCGGTAACGACGGACGTAACCGAACGTGCAGCGAGCTTGTTAGGGCCGTAGTAAAATCGCCTCCATCCGTTACTACGGTTCGGCAAGGTGGGGACAAAAAATCGGGGCGCAGTTGAGTTATTCAGAACAGACTGAGAAGGTTCGGGAAAGGGACAAAAAAATGAGTAGGCGGTGACGTGAAAGAATGAAGATAAATAAAGTTCCACACTCGACGCGTTCGGTTTTTTATTTTTTCATTATTCCTAAACCAAAGCCTATCTATGTGTGTCCCGAAATGGAAACAGTATATTGTTTGGGACGATATTAAAAAATACTTATATGTACATTGGGGGCGTTTTATTTTTGGAAGATCGATATAATTGTATGCTAAAAACTACACTATCGAGAGGTAAAGGCTACGAGGATTATTAAAAACATTTTATTAATTGGTAGTCCTCCTGTCAAGCTCAATTCTCAAAACATGAGATATAAAGATTTTTATAAAATTACGTAAATAGTTATTTNTATTATTATATTTACTATAATTAATAAAAAAATAAATCACCTACGCCTCTGGTTCCAAGATAGCTTTTTTACTACGTTAATTACTAATTAATTAATTATTGGACGTATCGGTCTGGGATTTTAGGGACAATTAATGGAAGGGTTAAACTTTTATTTTCAAAAACGTCTTAAGCGCCGTTCTGGGCTGGGCGCAAGATTTGATCTAGTATTTCATTTATTTCACTTCTAAGCTCTATTTAATGTAAAAAGAGCGAATTCCCGAGCGGCTTTTGCCTGACCCTGCGACAATTTATTTATAACGCTGTTTTGCACATCTTGCAAAGAGTAACTTTTCGATACGATTGGATGAATTAGAACCTATATCTATGATATTAACTTCTAAAATTAACATTTAGTAATTAAACAATTAGTTGCAAATAAACGAACGAAATTAATTAACATTTAACCTGGAGCAACATTTTTATGGTCATTAGGTTGATCACCTTTTCCATACATTTCACCAACATCCATCGCTCTTTGCGATAATAATGAGCAATTTTCCAAATCTGATTTTTCCTCGTTCAACCTTTATTTTACTGTTAACAAATTAGTGCGTCTAGTTATCTTAAATTCTAAGTAATTACAACACCAAGTAACTAATTTCCTGAAACGTCGCCTAGATTTTGATGGGCAGTAACAATTTGAAAAACAAGAACAAGAGAAATTATGTAGGTACCTACAACTGGGCAAATTTCATTTTTCTTTCATGTCCTTATGGATATTTTGCCGTGGATTACTTGGAACTAGAAACTAGTGGCAACTAACAAATACTCTCACAGCATAACAAAAATCGTAAAGATTTTGGTGAGAAAATAAAGAGAAAAATGACATTTAAACAGGGCTTTCTGTCATGTCTCATTTCTTAGCTGCTTTTCACTGCAATATTTTACAATAAAACTCGTGTTCTGTCATCATCAGCAAACGACGAAGACAACAGAACGTTACAACCGACTATTAAAGTAACGGCAGCGGTAATGTTCACCAACAGGCGCTGCTGGTATTACCAAGAATCTTTCAGTTAAATCATATATAACGTTGACCGCATACCCCCAAGTATGGAAATGCAATTAAACCCCAGAGTTTGCAAACTAACAACTATCTGCGGTGAGAACTGGCACAACTGCATCCGATTCTGGAGATGTCGAGTCGTTGGAACAAAAGGTGGAGGGGTGGGTAAGATTGGAATGAGAATAACTCAGACTTTAGGGATTTAAGTTATGTTCAAAGAATATTCAAATCCGGTTAGTAGAGGATCATTAGAGCAATTGAACCAAGAATAATTTTATTTAGAGTTTAGTTTTTGGGAAATAATTTGATATTTTCGTTCATTTTGTCAGATGCTGTCAAGATGTTGTTACAGAAATATGATCTTATACATATATTTAACATGACAGATGTATATATATATATA
>NW_019418492.1:719547-755803 GCF_000390285.2 Anoplophora glabripennis | reverse complement strand
ATATATATAGTTGTAAGTTTTGAAAATTTAACTCGACATTTTAATTTTATTTACTAATTGTCAAAAAGATACTTTAGTTAATCAAAACGAAAATAGTATATTAAGTATTAAGGTATGTAAGTGTTCTTTACTGTCTAAGGATATGTTTGGAGATCTAGACGAAGTCAAGATTAATTAATACTAAAAAATTTAATATTTTAAAAATATACACGGCTGGTAACGGTACATGGTCCATCTGCCTTCCCCCTCACTCCCACTTCTCACCGAGCGCATCCTATTGACTATTTAGATTATGAATCGTCTTCAATATAGTCATTCTTGTCTATTGTACGGATTTCTATGACTTACTTTGCCTCTCTCACCTAAAAGCAGATGGACTATGTAGATTTTCTAACCGTGTATATAAAACAAACAAGTCGTACATGAAAAAGTTTTCGCTTCGGTTGCTATGACACCGAATATTTATTGTGAAGTGACATTTGCTGTCATTAGAAATTTCTCCAAGATAATATTTTTGTCACAATTTAAGCATCTTGTAAGTTATGATTGAAGAAAGTGACGATTCAGACTTAGAAAATGCCTTTGCAAGTAGGTTGCTCAGCCATATTTTCCGAGAAGTTCAAAGAGAGATGTGAGAAAACCTTCAAGCTATTTGCAGCGTGGTGTAACAAGAAAAATTTTGACAATATCACATAAAATGCTAGCCTAGTTTGTTTCAAGAAAGGAAACCCTAAAGTCTCCAGGAAGCTTATGAGCTGAATACTATGCTCAGAGCAACTATATTTTTGCATAAAGCTGTTGGTATTCCAAAATATGCTACGTTCAATGATTTTCGTAAGAGGAAAAATATTGGACAAAAATCTATCTTTAACAGAGAACACATGTAAAAGGCGCGGTGGGTGGCGTTCGTCCTCTGCAGCCGAGGAAAAGACTGTGGAAAATAAAAATACATTTTCAAACAAGATTTTACATAGATTTCCAATATGATTACTTATTTTTGGCACTATTTATTTCAATTGAACAAAGTTTACAATCACACTACTCAACTACCATTATCCTATTTCGAATTCGGCGATTTCAAATATACAGCGATTTCGTTTGGAGAGCTTATTATATTAACACCAACCATTTGACTGGCACAATTTCCATTAACATGTTTACTGAAAATGCTACCAATTTCAGTACATTTGTCGATTGTTTCGCGAATAAATCAATGTATCTGTTCTTTAAGTGCGTCAATTGTTTATGAATCCTTGGAGTAGCAATGGTCTTAAATATTCCCTCATAAAATGTCCAATCACGTCAAATCGGTGCTGTGTAGTGGCCAACCACGTTTCCTAAGCATTTCTGCAGTACATTTGTGAATAGTTCCTCGGCATTGTTTCGTAAAACGATCCTTTTTTTTTCAGCGGAAGTTTGACACTACATGTCAATTTTCACCGCATCAGTGCTGCCACTCATCTTAAAAAGAAACCAACAGGTGGCCTATTCATTATAACTTGTATTACAGTGATCCATAAAAATAGTAGTCCCAATAGCGATCTGTTACTGTTTAAATGGCGACGTTGCGTCGTAATCAAAGAGATGGGATTTGATTTAATTATAAACCTTCAAAAATCAAAACAAAAAGTTTAAATGGTTCTATCTAAAAATAGCCAACAGCAATATATTGCATTTTCTTCCCTTTATAAAATGTGCAGAAATTATGATCTACTGTACATTTTTATTGATACATTCAATTCAAATCTTAAATATATTAGGCGAGTGGTGCACCCCTAAAAAGACGCACAAAAAAAAGAGTGGACCGACCACGGAGGGGGGCCAGGACGAAACCTATTCTAAACGCTATACTACGATGTTGTGAACAAAAAACCTTAATGACATTTTTCTGTATCGATGGTCAGTAATTTGTTATTAACAAAAAAAAGCAAAATTGCGAAAACTTAAAATATCGATATGAAAACACATTGGTTACATGTTTTGGGCAAAAATAAGCACTTTTTAACTCTTGTGATTTTTTCGAAAAAAAATTTGTTTTCGAACTACGAGCGATTTAATGTCGAAAAATAACCAAAAGTCGCCGTTTTCAATTTATGTTTTCTCGGATTTAGACCAAGGTCGATAATTTTTGAAACCAAAAAAAATTATAGTAGGATGAAACCCATTGGAAAAGAAAGATAATATAACAGAAATGAAAGGAAAAATAATTTACAGGCGATCTGAGGTCGGGAAGGGGAAGGGGGTGAGTTTTTAAGGGTAAAAACCGGTTTCCCTTGATTTCCGGAAAAACTACAAGTCTTATGGAAAAAAGTTAAATGGCAAAGTTGTAGGTAATAAAAAGATCTACAACTTTTGTATTTACACTTTATTCACATAACCTCAAAATTTATGTGAAAAATTCAAATAACCAAGTTTTGGTTTTTATTTTTCTTTTACAAAAAAATTTTTTTTTTACGAAATTTGGTGAAAACTTACCTATTTATGTCCCAAACACGCTGTAATTTTTTTGATTTGAAATATTTATTTTTTCACCTTATTTTTACTTAATATCGAAAAAGCACCCTAATTTTCAATCGAAAATTCTCACGTCAAAATATCTGCTTTTTTAAAAACGTCGGTGGGCTTTTTCTTCGTTGAAATCTCTACTTTCTGATGGTGTAAAAAAATATATACATTACTATGGTAAGTTTTCTCAGGAAATGCAAAAAATTTTCGGATTCTAGTTTTTTTTTCGTTTCTTTGCATTTCCTGAGAAAACTTACCATAGTAATGTATATTTTTTTACACCATCAGAAAGTAGAGATTTCAACGAAGAAAAAGCCCACCGACGTTTTTAAAAAAGCAGATATTTTGACGTGAGAATTTTCGATTGAAAATTAGGGTGCTTTTTCGATATTAAGTAAAAATAAGGTGAAAAAATAAATATTTCAAATCAAAAAAATTACAGCGTGTTTGGGACATAAATAGGTAAGTTTTCACCAAATTTCGTGAAAAAAAATTTTTTGTAAAAGATAAAAATAAAAAACCAAAAACTTGGTTATTTGAATTTTTCACATAAATTTTGAGGTTATGTGAAAAAAGTGAAAATACAAAAGGTGTAAATCTTTTTATTACCTACAACTTTTTTCCATAAGACTTGTAGTTTTTGCGGAAATCAAGGGAAACCGTTTTTTACCCTTAAAAACTCACCCCCTTCCCCTTCCCGACCTCAGATCGCCCGTAATTTATTTTGCCTTTCATTTCTGTTATATTCTCCTCATTTTCCAATGGGTTTCATCCTACTATAATTTTTTTTCACTTTTTACCATTTTTGAAGGCTTTTAAGCACTGGTCTAATTGTACTGGAGCTTTTTTAATTTTTCTTGTTCGAGGTTATACACCGAAATTTATATTTTCATGTTATTTGTGTATTTTTTATTCCGGCTACTCGTGAAACTCACCGTTGCACCCCGCTCCGAGCCACTTACTCTACAAAATGTCAAAATTTAGAAATACGAGAAAACATAAATTGAAAATGGCGACTTTTAGTTATTTTTCAACATTAAATCGCTAGTTGCTCGAAAACTAAGCATTTTTACAAAAAAATCACGAGTCAAAAAGTGCTTATTTTTGTGCCCAAAATACATAACTAATGTGTCTTCATATCGGTTTTTTTAAGTTTTTTGGTAATAACAAATTACTTAGTATCGATACAGAAAAATGTCATAAAGGTTTTTTGTAACAACGTAATATAGAGATTAGAAAAGGTTTCATCCTGGCCCCTCTCCGTGGTCGGTCCACTCGTTTTTTTTGTGCGTCTTTTTAGGGGTGCACCGATGACCTATATTAAAATAATTAATTTGTCCATGCCCCCATCTTCTTAGTTTGTATTATGTGTATTGTTATATTTTTTCTCAGTATACTATTATTAGGACTTGTTCCTTTTGGGGATTATTTAAATAAATACATAAATTATCTACGGCATATTAAAATTTAATCAATACATTTCTACAATAACCTTCAAATTGATTTATCGTAAATGTCAACATTTTTAGTAGTACCTAGTTTTCGAAAATAATACTGTTGGATACACAGTTGCACTCTCGAATTTGAAAATGAATGAATGAAAAACTTATTCTTTAATGTAAAACCGATACTTTGTACCGCTTTTGCTTTGTACCACATTTATGAATATTTATAATTCATTACAAATAAGGATGTAACCTATTTCTATATTTTTTTACGGTGATCCTTCTCAGAATATGCGTGAGCGTATTGCGACACTGCGACACTGCGACACTGAAATATGTGTTTACGAATTCCAAAAACACATGTTTCATAAGAGGATTTTTTGTTCCTCGCGTTTCCCGGTTCCGCAACGGGCTTAGCATTTAAAATGGGGATGCAAAATATGCGGCATATCGCAGAACGACAAATATATTTCTTTGGAAGATTAATATCGGCCCGTTACTTAGTCTAATATCAAAGAAGCCAAACAATCTGAGGGCGATATAGTTGTGATCTGAAAGTCAAATCAGCTCATATATTTCGGGAAGACGTCTCTTGCAGGCTCGCCTGCTTTATTTGCCTCTTTTGACACATGAGAGATCATAAGAAAAACACATATCCCCTTTATAGACAGTTTTTTGTTCGGCCCGGCTACGCCTCAAATTAAACAAATATTTTTCCAGGAGACGCCGTCTCGGCATACCCTGAAATATTTCATTTTTGTAAGTATTTATTTACGGCATTGTTTACGGTTACGCTTTCTTTAATATTGAAGAAAGAAAACAATAAGTCACAAAGAAAACTTCAACAATCCATCATTATTTTACCGAGTGAAAATGCTTTGTTGGGTTCAGCCCGCCTTAGGTCGGGCTGTAGGAAAAAAACGCTTAATATTTTTACTACACTTTCGAAACATTTTTATAAAAACAGTAGTTTCTACATGAACGGGATGTTAACATTAGCAAACTAGTGTTAAACATATATTCGTTATGTTTATAGAAAACAATAAAAGAAATATTTTTTTATAAAATCGGCAGTTTCTCTAAATTTCAGATGTCAGATTTCAGTGTTTCAGATTTTCAGAAGTCCAATACTGTTACTATACAGGGTGTGCAAAAATGAGTTCAAATTATTTAGTGAATGATAGAATATCAAACAATAAACGATTTTTTTCTATGGACCCTGGATCTATCGTCCTTTATGTTTAAGATACAGGACGTCAAAGATGATTTTTACATGTTACATCAATCCAACGCTATCCGCGAATGCAGCTAAGAGCTCGCCCTCTGGCTGTGGCAAGTGATATTAGTGGAATAAGGTAAATATTTCTTGTGAGTGAGACATTTCGTTCTATATTTTACTTGAAACTGTGTTTAGTGTTTGTTTTATAAACACTGTTATTTTAAGAAAATAGTGTGAGAAAAACTTCAGCAGTTATGGATAAAAAGAAGACATTGTCGAACTATTATTGTTCAGTTCATGGTTGTTCTTCATGGTCCAAGAAAAATCCAGAATTAAGTTTTCGTCAAACCACTGAAGAAATTTTCAAAATATTATTGTCGATAGACAATATTCGTGAATTTCAAGAGGGTTGTTAGTAAAGGCACTAGTTTGCAGACACAATGGATAAATTTCTAAATTTAAATCACTTTGCCCAATTTTCCCACATGGTACCACATGACCAGCTTTAAAAACTGCCTCTCCCTCTGATATACAACGAGAGTTTTCGCTGGCATTTAAATAGAAAATGTAGGTATTCCGCAAATGATAACTTCATAGTTATAACCTTAAAAAATGTACATTAAATTGTAATGCTAGAAACAAACAAGGTAGACATAAATACTTGCATTAAAATTTATTTATGAAATATTTGAAACCTATAAAATAACACAAAAGTAAAATAACCCCAGTTTAATAACAAAATTACTAACAATAATGGGAAATAAAACGAATGTTGTTCAAATGAATGTGTAAACACGAACGTCAAGGTCAAAATTACCTTGTCTCGGAGCTTAACGCTTTCGCCGCTTGGTGCGCTTGCATCTTAAAAATTATCGTGGATAAGAAAAAAAAGTCCAATAATTTTGCTACACTTTTAAAATATTTTTGTTCTAATAACGGTATTTATATCTAGATATTGTATACATCAGTCGTCAAAATCGAAACACTGAAAAATATATTAATAATATATAATTAATATTAAGTTAATATTTTTACTATACTTTCGAAAATTCTATTTGTATAATTAAGTGTTAAATTCAAGAAACTAATTATTCATTATATATTATTCAGGGCGATTCACAACTTATCCAAAAAAAATTGGGAATAGATGCAGCCTGAGAAATGGAATCAATATTGTAAAAAAATTTTTTGTAAAATGCTTATAGTTTCCGAGAAAAAAAAATAGAAATTATAGTACATTTAACCACTACATAGCTGGACAACTGTAGTCTCTAGCGTCATTCGCCACGTGGCCTCAGCGACTCCGAATACTAATTTGGATTTTGCAATTGTCGTTGCGATATTTACCTGTTATCTGTGGTGTGATGTACAATAGGTTTTTGAGTAGTTAGTGTCAAAAATGGTTTGCGTGTACTCGGAGTTGATGGATATCGTTTTAATTTATGGTGAAGCAGTTGTGTTAGTTCGTAGAAACTGAGTACAACGGACCCAAATGTGTTTACAGTGTTTACACATTGGTGGATAAAATATTGAATAATTGTTGTAACATCGGGTATGTCAAATGATTTTATTATTTAAAAATTAATAAAGGCAAAAGCAGTTGAATTTACCGATATAAAATAGGTGCGATAAAATTCTACATATTTACATATTTCTTGCAAAAGTTTTTCTCCGTTTTTATCACACCGCCATGCCGGTCGCATTGTGCGGGGTCAGGTTTTACAGTGGACCAGTTTCCAGTGCCGTGCAGAAGTATATTTTTAAATCATTTTCGAACTGGCCTTTTTGATTTTTTCTTTACAAAATTGTGTTTATAAGGGTCCCCTGTACATCCAGATTTTTTTTTTGGATAAGTTCTGAATCACCCTGTATAAGAAACACTAAGGAATAAAGAAAGAGTTTTGTTATGACAAAAAAGTTATTTTTACTGCACTTCCGAAATAGAAGCAATCATTTTATAGACCATGGTAATTAAAATTATATAGATATACCCTTGAAAAGGATTTTTTTATTTTAAATTGATACGTTTCAGGTTTCCATTACTTCTACATTTTCTTTAAAACATATTTAATTTAATTTTTTAATATCAACGAATATTACCTATTTTTTTTTTCAGCCTCACTAGATGACACATGTTGGAAGAAAGTGTACGTCAGTGTACCGGCGCAGTATCACTACATAGCCAATTGAGATGTCACATAATATGATCGTAAATATAGAGAGATTGAGTGACCCCACGTTGGGCGCCAAAGTCGAAATTCTGTGTTGAGAATTTTTTGTATGTGACTAGGAATTTAAGTTACTTACTTTGTTTCTCTAAATTGTATCGATTTATAGACTACTTTTCCTCAGAAGCAAATTCTATTCGCACGAATAAGGTATTGTTGTATGTAAAGTATTTGTGATTGTTGTTTTTATTTTTAGTTTTATTTCAGTATGATTTCACTGTCAGAATTTATTACTAAATACTTTTATTTTTTGTTAATCTAATTTTTTTACTTTGAAAAACAATGTAACAAAAAAATAGAATATGTCTACAAATTTTCCTTTAAAAAATCTTTAAAACAGTCAAGTTATCCTGACCTCTGTTTTACAAATATTTATTCTTAAAATTAACTGGCTTGTTTGCCTCCTTTATGCTACTTGTCTTTCCTGATTTATTTGAATCACCCGGTATGTCGATTCTCCTTCTACTTGTTTAAGCCACCTAGTGTATCATATTATATAATTTTTTTTATTTTAAAGCTTTTTCAGTTGTAAGTACTATTATAATTTTTTTGTACTTTTTATAGGCAATGTGTCGGAAAAAATAAAATGAGGAATTATTTACTTAAACTTTTTTCTTACTTGACTTGACCTTATTACCTGCTCGATACTTTTTTGGCCAATTTGAACTGAATGTGATTGATTTGTTAGTATTTGTTTGCATTTCATCGTGTAAATTAAAACCAAAAATAAAAGAATGCCTTTTTTAACCGAGATGTATCATATCGAAATTTTAATGATAATCGGATATGGGGACAGAAGTCGATCACAGACTGAAGTCGCTCGTTCGTTTGCTGCAGTTCATCCAGAAATATCCAATTATTCGAAGTATGATTAGCAAAATCGAAACTCGATATCGGGAGTTGGGATAAGTGAGGGATGCTCCTCGACAAAGGTCTTTAAAAATCAAAGAAGAAACCCGGTTGAACATGTTGGAAGTTGAGGAAAATCCTGTTACTCCAGCTAGGCAAATAGCTCGCCTTCAGAGTGTCAATCATAAAAGCGATTTAAACATTTTGAAAGAAGCTAAAAAGCACCCATATAAGATGCAAAACCTGCACAAGCTTAACGAAGATGATCCTGATAGTAGATTCGACAATGGTTGCGTGAATGCCATATTCAAAGGCCTCAAAAAACAAACGTATGGGCTGGAATTATTGGGGATCGAATAGTAGGTCCTGTATTTTTCAATGAAAATGTAACAAGACGAACATACCTAACTATGCTCCAAGATGAACTAGTTCCTGCTTTAGCGGTTTTATTCCCTGATAATTTGGATCCCGATTTATTTCGCCAACGGATATGGTTTCAACAGGATGGGGCACCAACACATTTTGCTCAAATTGTACGGACCTATCTCAACGAAGTGTTTCCGAGTAGGTGGATTGGAAGAAGGGGCCCAATTAAGTGGCCAATAAGATCACCCCATCTTGCCCCATTAGATTCTTTATGGGGATATCTAAAAAGCAAGGTTTATGCTACTAAACCTAACGACATAGCATAGCTTCAACAAAGAATCAGGAATGAAATTAGGCAAGTAACGCCGAAAGTGTTACCAAATGTTCGGAATACTTTTTATTATCGATTAAGGTATTGTCAGTAACAAGGTGGAGAGTACTTTGAACATTTTTTGCATTAAAGCAGTTTCAGTAAACTGTTATTTTATTTTTTCCGACACATTACTTATAAAAAATAACAAAAAATATGTAATTGTATTTTCAATGGAAAAAGCTTTAACATAAAAAGTTAATCAACCTACCTTCCATTAAAAAAAAAGGTGGGGGTTGCCGCAACCCCTCAGAGAATTAAAAAATAAACAAACCTCTTTGTAATATGCCCCAGTGGAAATAAAAATTGACACGTTTCAGGAATTTTACGACAAACCTTTATTTGTTAAGACATAATTTGTTCCAATTAAGCTCTCCACTCTGTATATTCATTAGACCATGTTCTACAGGGTACTGTTTGCAAAGGGGAAAATACAAAGAGTTTTATGAGAAAAAAGTTTCGCGATTATGTTACAGCATCCATTTATCTCCCCACGTATTTGCATAAAACGGCGATCCGTGGATCGAGTGCGAAATGAGTTCGGCAAAAAAAGCCGGAAACAATGACATATTTCCAGTCGTTATTTCCGAAGTGTTTAGAAGTCGGAAGTCTAATATTTGTACTCGCGGCAATCTTGTATCGCCTCATGAATGCAAATAGCCTGCTCGCGGTAATCCCGCTATCTCGCAGAACACACATCTTAACACGTTTAGCCGGAGTGCCGATCCAGGGCGACAGTCTTCATTAGATCTACGTCCCGATCCGACCGGCCCTGAAATACTGGCGTTATGTGATCTGATTACCATGAGGGTCTGGCCGCATATCTGCCAATAGTGCCAATATTCCACCGATTCGCAGGGCATACACGCAAAGATTTGTCTGCGGATGTGAACTGCATGGAACAATCGATCCGTCGCGATTAATACCTGTTAGTTGGCACTAACATACGTTTTCGATAGAAAAATAAATTTGTCGTTCTTAAAAATGTTTATTAATGCAATGGAACTCAAATGTATTCCTTCAAAAGGAATTTAATCGCAATAGTGGACAATAACACAGGCCAACAAGGAAAAAATTTCAGAGATCAGACACTACGTTTCCGAAGGCATTTGGCGCGCTGCATCCGAATCTGGCCTCAGAATTGATCCATCACCCTAGGTTTCCGAGATATTTTAACCTAAAAGTGCAAAAAACACTTATTTTTGCTATTTTCAATGTTATGTAACTTGGCGAAAAAATTTTTTTCTCAAAACTGAAAATATCATTGGAAACTACTATCTTTCCCCTTCAAAACGCATTTTTTTATTTGTAAATAGCTTTATTTTTCGCGGATATATCGTCGATTAAAGATGATCAGTATAGCTACCTTATTAAACCATGACTCGATACACAATATCACTAAGCGCTACGAGCCTTAGATGTCAGGAAGGTTAACCCCAATGACTCAAATAACCCAATAACCCAATAACCCAATTGGTTCATTGAATATAGTAAATGATTGCTTTAAAATATAATCAGTGTATCATGACATTACTCAATATATTACAATATTTAGGATAACTAGTAACATTTCATGGTTGCATTCATGGTTTTCGGTATCTAACGTTTTCCTTGAGACCGCAATTCAACGGCTGGTTGATGGATAAGTTGACTTTGATTGGAAATATTTTACCGACTTTAGAAATTTTGGTTACAGCTGTCGAGTTTCGGTTAACGGTAATTATGAAAATCTCTCGTGTGTCTCAAGGATTGCTGCGCACTAACGGTATACTGGATGATTGGGGTTGGAAAAAATTAACCTGCTATCAATTTAAGACTCATAGAGCTTAGTGTTGTGGGGTTACAGGGCTTGGGGTTAACCTTTCTGACGATGAGGGCTCGCAGCGCTTAGTGATATTGGGTAATAGGGCTTGAAGTTAACCTTCCTGACGATTAGGGCTCACAGCGCTTAGTGTTGTGGGGTTATAGGTCTTGGGATTAACCTTCCAGACATATAGGGCTTGGGGTTAACCTTCCTGACGATTAGGGCTCGCAGCGCTTATTGTTATTGAGTTATAGGGCTTGAAGTTAACCTTCCTGACGACGAGGGCTCGCTCCGCTTAGTGTTGTGGGGTT
This sequence comes from Anoplophora glabripennis, assembly GCF_000390285.2. Lineage (NCBI taxonomy): Eukaryota > Metazoa > Arthropoda > Insecta > Coleoptera > Cerambycidae > Anoplophora > Anoplophora glabripennis. The sequence continues at coordinate 744,706 of NW_019418492.1, read as the reverse complement.
ATAGGGCTTGGGGCTAACGTTCCTAAAATTAGGCCTAGCAGCTCTCAGTGTTATGGGGTTAGCCATGATGTAATAATATAGCCATACTTATCATCTTAAATTGACGATATCTCCGCGAAAAATAGAGCTTTTTCAAAATAAAAAAATGCGTTTTGAAGGGGAAAGATAGTCGTTTCCAATGATATTTTCAGTTTTGAGAAAAACAATTTTTTCGCCAAGTTACATAACCTTGAAAATAGCAAAAATACGTGTTTTTTGCACTTTTAGGTTAGAATATCTCGGAAACCTAGGGTGATGGATCAATTCTGAGGTGAGATTCGGATTCAGCGCGCCAAATGCCTTCGGAAGCGTAGTGTTTGATCTCTGGAATTTTTTTTTGAAATTTTGTCGGCCTGTGTAATTGTCCCGATGGAAGCATTGGATGCGACCAGTTACAGAGACCACTACAGAGGACCACTATTGTGTGATGAGCCATCCGTAGTGGCCTTATAACCATCAACAAGTACTAAAATGTACGTCAGGGTGGCCTTAGGGTTTCTGATAGTGGTACGGCCCCCACAGAGCATAGCCCGAGAACAACACTGGCAGGTCAATGATTTCTACTAAGGTTAAGGAAGTGCAATGTAAATCTGTAACTAACGACGACCAGGAAAATAGTTCGCTCTAGGAGAATAACCCTGAAAACCATCGTACCTTAATATATTCTGATGATTTATCAGTTTCTCGGCTGTTTAAACTTGCACAGTTATTCTCACTAATAATGGTCTAAATAAATTTAGTATTGTTTTTACTGTTATATGAACTTCGAAATTCATCATTCATGTTCTGAATCCAAGCTAAGAAATCATCCGCAAGAAAAATGGAAAAAAACAAATAAAACACAAAACAAGTAACATAAATTTAATAAAAATAAATTTTTGTTCACACAAAAAATTTTCAACATAAATTTTGGCGCCCAACGTGGGCGCGTGGGAATTCCATTCAAAATAAAAACAAAATTTTGATTGTTATACCATTCAAAGTTCAAAGCGTATGATTAATTCCTAGAATGTATTATGTTTCTAAATGCGTAGTAGGATTGGAAAAATTTATCTAGGACGTCTAAATCTGTAAAGTGATTATTAAGCTGGTGGGATATCATGTTAAATCACCGCTCTTCAAAAGCGGTGTCAAATCAGCTTGCCTTGCTGGCACAACACAGCTTTAGGGGCGCTGCTGACTTTATTCGTCAACATAAGCTGCATTAATTTTTGCAGGCTTCCGTGTCAATTGTCATCTGTAATCATTTCCGGGCTAGGTGCCACATCTTCAGTGTATACTTCTTGACATCGCATTCTTCTTCATAAGAAACTGAGACTGAATTTGGTATATGTACTGCCCCATAGCAGTCCCATGCTTGGTTCGAATATATTGGACAAACAGGGAGAATTGTAATACGGGGTTAAGGGGTTGTCGTATCCCTTCCTCTCCACTGTCTCTTCCCTTGATGGTAGTTGCTGCAGGAGCCTCGACTCCAAGAAATTGGGTTATTGTGATTTCCTTTAACAATGCAAAGTACTCACGGAATGCAAGTTGTTGAGGGCCTCTAGCTGGTTGCACTTTCCATCTCTGCTTTCTGAAGCTGACCTGATGTTTTTTTTCTGGTTGGCACTTGCATTTGCACATAGGGTTTCAACTGAGCATCTTTTCTTGTTTGTTTTTGGAGCAGCTTTAGTTTTTGTGCTTTGCACTTTTTTGTGTTTTTTCACTGTACATTTAAGTAATATATATTTTGGATTGGTCACAAGTCGTAGATGATAAATTGATCTAGGTCCAACATCTGGAACCCGAGCTTGCTACTTATTTATAAAAATATTTCATATTGCTAATAAATTGTTTATTTAGAATATTTGAAATGATGTGATTACGTGCAGTATTGAACATTCATTGCAATAGTATGAATTTTGGAATGTTGAACATGACTGGTACTTTATCCTGGTTACTTAATATGGGAAAACCTAGGTCGACGTTCAAACTCAGGTCGGCTCCGTCACGTCCTATAGTGAATCTTCGGTACGGATTCTAGTACCCTAGATTTGGGTGGTCTTTGGGGTCGTCTCCATCTGTCATATATTCTGGCTACATTTGTATAGAGGCTGATTGTTTGCATTTATATAGAGCAGCTATCACTTGTCGTAGTTCGAATTTCGTGGCTTTCTTGGTGTGAATCTTTTTTGGAAAATTTGAAACTGGGTTGCTTTCTTGTTCGTCTCGTACGATCTTTGAGGGTCGAGTCGACAACTAGATTAAATCTCTAGCAGGGTGGTTTTGGATTAGTCTGTGGTTCTGAAACAACTCCGGTGGTTGACTTCGGAAGTTAGTTAAAAACTTAGGCATTTTCTGGTGTTAGATGGAGGAAACATGAGTGATTTTCGAAAGATCTTCTTAGACGACAGGAATACAAGTGTCACCTAAGGCACATGTAATATTTGATTAATTCAGCAATTATTGTGCACAATAAATATATTATTTTTACTTTGCTTTTGGAGAAAATACAACATATAGATGCTATTTTCTCTTGAATTAATTTGATTTGCATCAGTATAAAATTTCACTGTAACCAATCTTATCACGTAAGTTTTTTAGCGCTTTCCATTTTCACAAAAGATATATTGTTTTATAGTGGACATGTGCCTATATCACGTAATTACTATTGGAGTGTGGCCGCACCCTTAGTGCAACATCAGCAAATATGCAATCCTATTGTTCTAGAGTACGTCAGTATAGGAAATGATTACCATAAGGTCGGCACTTGCCAGGAAGCGCCGCTCACTTTCCGATGGTTATTGCTCAATACCCCCCCGATAACCGACTCATATACTAATTATCCGGTTGTTGTGAACCCGAGGGAGCTCTCGGGAATTCAAATTAAGATAGCCCCCGGCACCTCATTAACGGACCTTGGCCGGTATTTTCAACTCACTTTGCCCTTCCCGAAATTAGAAATAACAGTGCATTCCTGACAGTGCGGTAACTGTAGTTTTTAATTTTACGGTCCGGTCCTGTTTATTAGAAAAGTTCTTGGTCTTTCCTGAATATCTCTCGTATTCCATGTGTTGTACTACTTTATTTAAGCACGTTGCTATGTAAGTCTTAAAGAGGAAATTTAAATCAAATATATTTTAATTGTATACGTAGGTATTAATTTTAATGAATCCTAAAAAATGTGCACATATATTGTAAGCAGTGGTATAGGTTAGTGCGTACTTTACAGTTTTTTTTTTGTGAAAAATACTAGGAATAGAAAATTTAATTTTAAATAATTATACATTGTTGTTTTAACAGAAAACTTGTTGAAAACAACTTCTTCACTGTAGCAGTACGAAATATTTTACATTAAATAGGAATAAAACAAGATAAAAAATAAGCATTTTTTTATACGATACGTGAAAGAAACTTCTTCTCCCATGTTGTCATACCCATCTTTATTAATAAGCTATTTCTATGTACATAAATATTAAGCGTTTACTGAGAAGTGGACACTTAAAAATATATATAATTTTTGCCTCATTCTGCTACCATTTTACTGTTAGTGTAAAGTCCCTAAAAATATTAATTAAATACATTTAAAAGGAAAACACCTTCCGTGAAAATAACAAATCACAAATAAGTTAAAATTGTGTTGCAAATTAAATATCTGTCTTAGTATATTATTTATTTTAGTATAAGGAATACAGAAATAACGAGCGTTCAAATAAAAACGTGGTCGAAGTTGGCTCTGACACATTGGACGTAGGGAGTAGCTTATAGCGACCAACTTAACCTCATTTCTCAACGAGCTGTATAGCAGCTGTCAGTTTCAATAACGTTAATGACTATATAACTTTATTTTAAAGAATAATCGTGATAACAATAACCAACAATTAAAGGAGCTGCGGAAAGTGTCCCCCTCCTTGTTATAACAATAAATTAAAGCAGCTGCTGAAAGTGTCCCCCTCCTTGTTCCAAGCACTTTTCACACCTGTTCCTCAAAGAATTAAAGACATTTTCTAAGATGCTCGGGGTATTGTTAATTTCACGAATCTTGTCTATAAGTCGAGCCTGCAGATGGTTTAAATCAGGAATAGGCAGTTCAAAAATAGTGCTTTTAAGGTAAGGCCACAAAAAGAAATCACACGGCGCAATATCACATGACCTCGGTGGAAATTCATGTTCAGCATTGAGACTTATTAGTCGATTTTGGAAAACTTCCCTCAATATATTCATCGTCTCGCCTGGCGTATGTGCCCTTGCGCCATCTTGTTGAAAGTAAAAGTTTGTAATTTCGTTTTCTTCCAGCTGGTTAACAAAAGGAGCGATAATTTCTTCTCTATACCTTTGCGCAGTAAGAGTACCATTAAAAAAAATAGGTCCATAAATCCTCCTTCGATTGAGAGCACACCAAATTCCAATTTTTTGAGCGTGTAGAGGGCCCTCGACAAAAAAGTTATCTGGTTTTTCAGAAGACCACATTCTCATATTCTGTGAGTTTACGTAACCACTTAAATGAAACCAGGCTTCATCAGAAAAAAAGGTGATATTATGAAGTTCAGCGTAGTTGTTTAAAAACCATTCACAAAATACAGCCCGTCGCGGAAAATCAACTTCATGAAGTTCTTGCTGACAAGTTAAACGATAGGAGAACAAACGCAAATCTTTTTTTAACACTGTGTGGCAGGTACCGACTGATACTCCCACCATTTGTGATAAAACACGTACAGAAGTTCTTGGCGCATTTTCCATTATTTGTTGGACATTTTCTTTTAATTCTTCAGTCCGCTTTTTAGGTCGGCCGCTTCCTTCTTTTCTTGTTACACTACCCGTTTCACGAAAAACATTAACACAACGCTGAACTGCACTTTGAAAAATTTTGTACTCAACAACGCCGGGAAATTGATTTCGAAATTCTATGAAACATTCCTCAATAGAATACTTCCATATTCCATCAATCTTGCGTCCATTTCTAAAGTAGGACTCTATGATAAACACTTTTTGTTCTTGAGAAAACACCATTTTAAACGCTTTTTAAAACGAAAATATTCAAATTGATAGCGGCGATATAGCGCTTTGACAGATGACGTTTAAGTTCATTTGCTATACGCTACGCCCTACGTCCAAATTTTCAGAACCAACTTGACCACGTTTTTATTTGAACGCTCGTTATATTCATAAATTATAGTTTTATGATTACCTTTGATATTTTTTCTACACTTAAAATAATGCAACGATCCTTAGTTTTTTATTACTTCCAAAGCAAGAGGACGGTAGTTTTTTATTACTAGCTAGCAATCTTAATATAACTTCAAATTTACAATCTGATTTAAATTATTAAATCAGGACAGTATCAGGCGAGGTATCAGGTCCTGAAATAGTGTTTAGTGTATTCTGTTCTAAAATAATCATAAAATTATTAAATTTGAAATACCAGTATCTTTCACGTAGAATTGATCCTTAGTAGTTATTAATCATTAATCAAGAAGACAGTTTGACAGAATATTCTGACGAGACTTGCAACGTACTTATTGATTTTTATTACTTTTTGTTTTTTTTCTTAAATTAGGATAATAATTGTATTGTATTTATTATACTGTAATATGTTTGATATTAATAACATAATTAAATTTCTATTACTGTATATCTTATCTATTTTCATTTTCATAAACAAAAAACATTATACCTATTTGAGTAGAAGTAGAAGTAAATATTCGAAATCAGGCTATTTACGAACAAAAGTCAGTCAAATTTAAAAAGACGAGGCTTTCCATTAACAAAATCACTTACCATTTGCATTCCAATATCGATGTTAAAAATTTGTCTGTATTTTTTACATTAAGAAATTTTATATCGATGTTTTTTTGTGATATTTAAAATGATTTATTTATTTATGTATTTACGATATGTATCTATTTGTAGATATTTTTCAATTTTCGAAATTTTGATATTCACCTAAACTTGTGACAATAAATTTGTTGCATCATTTTAAAAAATATCCCTATTAATTAATGTGCTCTTTAGCATAAAAGCCAGCTTCGTATATAGTGACTCTTCGTCAGTTTTAGAGGAACTACAAAGGAAATAAACACTACTATAAAAAGCTGCAAATGAATTTAGATCCAAGGCTTGAAGGACAGTGACTCTACATTATATTTCGAAGAACTAGAAACGAAATAAATGTTAATACCAACCACTATAAACGATTTTATATTTACAGCTTGGGGTATAGTGACTATTTGTCAGTTTTGGAGGAACTACAAACTATAAATACTACTAAAACAGCTACAAACGATTAGAAGCAAAGCTTGAATTATAGAAACTCTGTTAGTTTTTTTTATAAACTACAAACAAAATGGAGCATAGTGACTTTATTATAGATTTCCATGAACTGCAAACGAAATAAGTGTTACCACAGACAAATAGAAGCGATTTGGAGTATACTGTAGTAATTCTATATTTTTCAGGGAACTACAAACAACAACCAATAATTTCCTATTCACAGAGTGGCCCTATGTTAGATTTTGATAAATTCCAAATGAAGCGTCCGCTGTCACAAACAGCTACAAACGATTTTAGAATTAAAGCTATTAATAGGTCGGCTGTTGGTTAGTTTCCGAGGAACTATAATCGAATTAAGCTTTACTACTACAGAACAAGCAACTCGAACTAAATCGCACACCAGATCGGGTCAAAGGTTTTCAATATTATAGTTTTTATTACACAATTGACACTGTCTTTGTTTTACTGAACAAGTGAAAGTTATGGAAAAACTTGTTTTAAACAAGTACACTTAGAATTGTAAGTGTTTTATAAATTTTACACATGTCAAAATACTGTAAATTTTGAAAATAATAGTTTTCTTCCTTGCATTTACAAACATTGTTTATAGACATTAACCGTTAAATTCGATGAAGTGGTTTTTTAAAGGTCTATAGTTTTTTTATGCTATTACAAATCAAAGAAATGTTATTGCAAGCAATGTACTATAACACAGCCACACAAAAAAAAGTTCAAATCCAAGACTGGCCTAAATATGGTGTTTTTTAATTTTCAGGTATGTCAAAAACAGAAATTTGTTATTTTCTGAGTAGTATCGAGATCAGAGGTAAATTTCACCAATGGTATCGTATTTAGCACCTCAAAATACTACGAAATTCATATATTTGGACTCAATTTAGGAAAAATCAGTTTTGATCCATATTTGGGCCAGTTTTAACCCAAATAGTGGATTTTCTGAGAAATATCGAAGTCATGAGTAAATTTTACTAAAAATTCTATGAAAATTTTGTCACAATTTAGGAAAAAATCAGTGTTGACCCATATTTGAACAAGTTTCTCCGAAATTTGTCGTGAAGTCATGAATTTTGACTACAACGCATTGAATTCCTTCGGAAATGATATGCGACTCTCTTGGGTTTGGACTTTTACTTTGTTTGTGTGACTGTGTAATCTATAGTCATTGCAAAAAAATGTGTTTTTAAAAGTCGGGTGCCAGGTTCACGTAGGCAACTCAATCGTAAATTTCTTTATTGTGTACCATGTACCCTATCCGATGATTGATCGGATGTTAATATCGCCTGTTTATTATCGTCCTCTATCCATCCATTACCAACAAAATTTAATTGAATACAACGCGAGCGCGATATGATAAATCTGATATAATAAAAACGTCACACCGAAGGCACATAATACCTTTTAATAAGTTTAATATGAGGAAATTTGTGGTTGTCAGCGACAGATTTACGCCGACACAAAGACAGACAAAGACGGAGAGCTCATCTTCCCTCGCCCGGGGGGGAGCATCGCGAATTCATTACATAAATGGCGAACAAAATCCAGCGACATTAATACAACCTCCGAATTGACAAGCATTCATTAGAATGCCCGGACAAGTAATACAATCCATTCAATGGAGCTGGGTATTTCGCAGACGATATCAATTGCTGCACCTTAATGTAATATCGGGGACCGCGCAAAGTGACAAGATGATTTATGTCCCCCCGTTTGGTCTGCGGTATCCCCGCGCTCAGTGGCGTGACGCGGGGATTACTTCCAGAAACCAGAAAATTAAAAAAGAACTCGGTGAAAATAAGCGGCCCTGCGTCACTTTCAAGGTAATTTAGAAGCTTACACTGAGAGAAACGTTAGCTTGCATTAAATCATTTCCGCGTGTCTTAAACTAGTCCTAGGTTTGAATACAGAGTAGCATATGTAGTTTTAATGATCATAAGTGTAAAATCTTAAAAAGTCCAGCTTTTATGTAAATCTTTATATTTAATAATATTTCAATATTTTAAATACACTATTAACGTAATTTCTTACAGTGCTGGACCTACACTTTTAGTCTTTGAACAATAAAACACACGTAAGACTCTAACTGGTTCAATACGTTTCCTGGTACCTGATGACGGCATATTAATATTAAAATAAATATGTTTTTATTTATTTCAGTGCAGTAATACTTTATTTAATATTTACCATTCATTCATTTAATATTAAATTTAATAGTCTTGAAATGTGTAAAATTTGTTTTCCGTTTATTAAATTTAAACTAACTACTCGTATTTTCAAACTTGTAATAATTTCCTACCCCTACATAGATAATACTTAAACAATTAATTAATTTAAATTTAAACGAAACATTTACAGGTCTATGCTGTGTTGTATTACATAATTTGCAATAAAATAGCAATTTTTTTCTTTCTGGTGAAAGTAATTATATTTGATTATTATTTTCATACCACCCACTAATAACATAAAGTGCATTCTGTAATCTTTAATAGTCTCTAATTTCTAACAGTAGTTGAAAATCATCTGTATACTTTAAGTAGGGTACTTACAAATCTGTCATTGTGTTATTTATAAACAAACAAAAAGTAAGGGTTGAGAACCTTGAGGCCAAATATTTGATGAACATTTGAGACTTAAAATCTCGACATTGAACATATATATATTTTGTAAATATGATTGCAAAAGTTTGAACAGAAATATTATTAGTAAACTAAATATATTTTTAGGACCTATTGACAAATCACAATAATATGAAGAAACATTTTTGGAGTCGCCGTTTACAAGTGTATGTACATATAAATGTGCAGTTGAATCATTCATTACCCCACCACCATGTATGCCATTAATTCATTGTCACTGCATTGATAGTCCATTTTAGTATGTTTCACGCACACATATATACACTAGATAAACTGTGTTTCTTTGTTCAATTATAACCTAAATTTGACTAGCCATTTTTCTCTACGGCCACAACTACTTACCACATTTTATGTAGGGAATGATTCCAGAAGCTCTCAATAAGTTTTTAAAACTCTGTTATTAGTTTTTGCACTGTTTTGTATCTTCAACGGTTTTGAGTATTGAAAATGCCCATTATTAATGCATTCTAGGTAGGTACTTACCATTAATAAATGTTCTTCAAGTTGTATGTGAAAACATTTTGTTAACTTTTCAGGAAACTTGTTTTCTAAACTATACATTCTTCTAACTAAAGTATTAGGTATTCGAATTAAAAAAAGTATATGTAAAAATTACAAGAATTTATACACATAATTTTGTTCTCGTTCATAATAGCCGACGAATTTAATTTTGTTTCAGTGACATTATTTTTCTCCTTTTCCCCCTATTTCTCATTTAATACATATTCCAAATGTGCTCACAAATGTTTGATACATATAATTTTCTCTAGCAGAAAGAGTAGCTGCAAACGTATGCTTTTTTGAGAAAAAAAAGGCAAAGTCAATCAGCTTCCATTCCTTAATATACAGGGCATCCAGAAACGAAAGAACCATACTTCAAGTAAACTTAGTTGAAAATAAGCCGATTTCGATTAAGGTAACTCGATCTAGGTAAGTAATCCAGTTGTGGGCAAAACAAAATTTTCCTGCCCGGTACATGGCACATACTGTAAAAAATAATGTCATAAAATGTCAATAATAGATAACGTAGCTAGCAACCTCTAGACGGTCAAAAACTAAAGTCCATAGGAAAATGTCATAGTTTTTGTGTTTTCGAATTTATGGTACGTTATTCTGAAACCGCCTGTATGCTAGTAAGTAAGTAAGTAAGTAAGTAAGTAAGTAAGTAAGTAAGTAAGTAAGTAAGTAAGTAAGTAAGTAAGTAAGCATTTATTGGTGTTATTACATAAGAAAAATGTTTACACACGTCAAAGAAAAACATGGCCAAAGCATACAATTAAAATACAATTCAAAGAGAAGCACATCATATTATAAAAACACTCATAAAGTACATAAAGTACAGACAACTATAAAATACAAACATTACAATTCGACTTACAATTTAAAATTAGATTAGCAAAATTATGATTTAAAAATTCATCAAGTGTATAAAATGCATTCAATTTAAGAAAGTTTTTCAAGACACCTTTATAATGAATTGGGCATAGATTTTTGACATTGACTGGTAATTTGTTATAAAATCTAATGCAATAATGATTTGTCCCATTTCTAGCTCTGTTCAATCGCAGAAAGTTGTGCCTGATTTGGTTTTTATTCCTGGTTGAATATTCATGAAATGAATTGTTTGACTCAAAACTGATCAGATGTTCTCTAATGAAAACAAGGCATTCAAGAATAAATACACAAGGCAGAGTGAGAACGCCGTATCTAACAAACTGCTTCCTACAGTCAGCTCTATACTGAAGCCCGGCAATGATTCGTATACACCTTCGTTGTAGACTAAAAATTTTTTCTGCATGGCAGGAGTGACCCCAATTAAATATTGAGTAAATCATATTAGAATGAAAAACTGCGTAGTAGGCTGTCAATAAAGTTGCCGTCGAGACAGAATCGGAAAGACTTCTTATAAGAAAAATGATTCTAGATAGTTTCTTGGAAAGCTCCGTGACGTGGGCCTCCCAAGTCATCCTCTGGTCAATACAAACCCCAAGAAACTTGGCCTGAGGGGTGTAATTAGCCATCTCATTCCCCACGTATCGTAATGAGAACAGAACTGACGATGTTTTGTCATTGTTTAGGAATAATCTGTTTGTACTAAACCACTGTCTGATACTATGGTGAGATATCAAAACGTTATCTTTCACTATCGTAACTATCGTAATTATTTTCAGTGTTTATAACTGTCGTGTCTTCTGCGAAGAGAATAAAGTTACAGTGATTATCACTATTTGGCGAATCGTTTATGTACTACCATCTGTTATTTTACTGTCCTCAAAATTTGACAAAATTGTTTGGGATAAAGTGTGAATTGCCGAGGTGGTAGACCTNTCCTATTTCTCATTTAATACATATTCCAAATGTGCTCACAAATGTTTGATACATATAATTTTCTCTAGCAGAAAGAGTAGCTGCAAACGTACGCTTTTTTTTGAGAAAAAAAAGGCAAAGTCAATCAGCTTCCATTCCTTAATATACAGGGCATCCGGAAACGAAAGAACCATACTTCAAGTAAACTTAGTTGAAAATAAGCCGATTTCGATTAAGGTAACTCGATCTAGGTAAGTAATCCAGTTGTGGGCAAAACAAAATTTTCCTGCCCGGTACATGGCACATACTGTAAAAAATAATGTCATAAAATGTCAATAATAGATACCGTAGCTAGCAACCTCTAGACGGTCAAAAACTAAAGTCCATAGGAAAATGTCATAGTTTTTGTGTTTTCGAATTTATGATACGTTATTCTGAAACCGCCTGTATGTTATATAACATTTTATTATAAATATTTGAACAAAAGGAAAATTGATAAAAGCCTTAATGTCTTCATGTTCCGCCACTGCCTGCGTCACAGAGTAGCATAATATTCGGTGAGATTAAACACGACTTTCCCTAGGGGAGACAACGCAGCATTATTTTGAGGGAAAAGGCGTGTTTTGCTACAAACTACTTTCAACGGTAATCAACGACACAAGTTTACTCTTAAGGGCGTGTTCCACTCTCCCAAATACGGGGAGAGAAGCGGAAAAATTGACACAAAAGTTTATTTAACTGTCTGACGACTGATGTGATCAATTTCACATTTTTAGTAGGGTGTAATGGTGTCGTTACAGTTTTTGATTTAGCATTCTGTTTTTATCACAATTAAATGGTTGAAGAGTATTACGTATATACAGGGTGTTTGTAAATAGGTGCGAAATATTTTAGGGGGTAGTTGCCGAAGTTATTCTGTGAAAAAAGTTCATATAAACGTATATTAATTATTTCAAAGAATTTTGAACATCCTGTATCTCGGAATTGAAGAATTTTCTACCCACATTCATATCAACTTTTTATTTTCAATGTTGAATTTTTACTTTGGCCACGCTTTATTAAAAGAGACCCTTAAATAAAAGATTAACAAAACCTACAATAAAATATGTTTTATTTTTTTTTTCTCAAAAACGGTGCATCCTACGAAAAAAATTGAAGAGACCAATTTCATTCAGAATTGAAGTCAGTGGTGTTTTTATTAAAAAAGTTGTGGTATTCTCGCACGAATGCCACTGGCGCAAGTAGAAATATTCGGATCACCCCAAAAAATGCCCATTTATCCCTCCAAAGCGTGTTTCAGATTTCGAGTCAATATCTTTAAACCTCTTTGAAATAATTAATAAAAATAAATAAAAAATTCAAATTTAAACACTGTATCTTGGAAACGAAGCATATTTCTATTTATGTTTATATGAACTTTTTTTCACAAAATACCTTCAACAACCACTCCCTAAAATATTTCGCACTTATTTATAAACATTTCAAATTTTTATCAAATATTATGAAATTATTGAAGGTGCCAAACGAGGAAAGTGATCAAATTTGTTGTCTAATTGATTAAATAAATTCACGTATAATTTTTTTTAAACAAGCCGTTAGTGACGTCATTTTATTTTCGTATTCTTCTCAGCAAACCCTTTCATTTGATACCCATATCATGGGGGTACATGGTCAGTTATCTTTGGTAGTCCGCCATGTTGGATTTAGAATGGCGTCACTTAGCTAACCATGCATTGTCATCCAAACTAAACGTGTATGCAAAATTTCAGCTCAATCAGTTGTGGATGATAACTGTTCAAAATCAGGCAAGTAAATAAAAGTTTGTAATAAAAAGAGAACATTTGGCTGGCATTGTAAGATTACGCCGCTTAGGAAAATCAATATTTTTTTTAAATAATTTTACTGTACCTTAACTTTCTTTAGTTGGCTGTTCGTACGTGTAAAACAAAACGACTCTCAACTTTTCCACTTTCAACTGTTTTCATATACAAACATATGTTTTGCACTACGAACTTTGAACTCTAATGAATTGTTATTGCATTTGTGTTTGCCTTGTCATTTGTAGATTAACCAAGGCCTAATTATCATTGGAAATTCTAAATCCGTTTTACTGCATGACAAACAACCGGTTGATTAATTTTTACTGCGATATAATCATTTTTACCATGCGTTAAATCATACAACAAAATTGAATATATTTATATTTTACACAAAAATGAAATGTCCGTGATATGTTTCTAACATCGGATAGTCCCATACAGCCGTCAGATTGTTGAGGCTTCAGATGTTATTTTTATTTATTTAGTATATTACCACCCAATATAAACTAAAAACCCACTAACAGCAAGTTTCAGTGCTATATTATGTGAAAATGTTTTGTCACTTAACTCTGATCTGGACTGTGAAAATCTTCAAATATTGTCTGACTTAATAATTGGTGCAAGGTTCAACAAAAACAAGTTGCCTCTTAATATTAGCAAATGTATTTAATTATGTAGCGCATAGCAGTTAACTCAAGAGACCTGACAATGTTAAAGACATAGGCATCAATTTTGACTGTAAGCTTAGTTTTTACACATGTCTTTGGTTCCTTAGCTGCAGCGTGTGAAAATTTGGGATTTGTTTTGCGAAACTCAAGTGAGTATAAGAATTAATCTATATTACAATTACTATTTACGATCTATGATCTAAACTTGAATAGGGTTCGGTTATATGGAATCCCCGCTCAGTTAGAGAAAGTTTAGCGAACATTTTTTAAATCTACCACACTTTTACTGGATGGGGTTTTTCCTACAGACAGAGGTACTCTACATGAATTATACTAAAACCGCTTCAACCTGCAAAGTCTTGCTAACAGTTACACTGTGCACACTGTTATATTCCTACATGAAATTATTCATTATGACGTTAAATATGAGTTTATTACTACTAACATTTGATGCAGATTTCCCATTTTTTAACTCCAGAAATACCACTTTGTTGATGTTACCTTTTGCCTGTGCCAATATGCTATTAAAGTCGCCCTTATAGCAAATATTAAATAGCTGTAGTATTATGAAGACGTTCGACATTTTTTCTTGCAATGTACTTAATATAAAAACATACTTTCAATATTTTTGTGTTTCTTTTATATAGTATTGTCTTTTGGGATAGATATACTAGCGATGTCAATTAAAAAACTAATTTTATTTTCTATAACTACAAAAATGTAATTTTTGCTGTGTAGGAAAAATGTATTGTCATTGCTCGGACGACCGGATCTAGGATCTTTGACCCGTCGGGTATTGCATCTATTGCAAAGTTGCAACTAGCGGTTAATGACACTACCTACATCGTCTTTTTTCTGTTATTTGTATTTTGTTAATATTTTTATGTTGACGTTTATGTGATATTTCCTTGTTTTCGTATTCTAAGGTTGGTAATGTTTTTTATGTTTATAATTTACATTGCTCAAAATAATTAGAGGAACACTTATTTAAATCTCAATAACTTTTTTATTTGTAATACTATATAAATCTAATAATGCATATCTTAAAGACTAACATTTTGTTAATTTAATAATAAATTTATGAAAATAAAACAAATTTACGTAATCATTCTTGAGACAATAGTACCAATTCAAAAAAACTACAAGAAATAAAGTGAAACATACAATCAAAATTTCAATTTAGAAATATGCTGTGCCTTGGAATAGTAAACAATGTTTACAGTTCTGCATAAATTGTAAAAAATTAGGCATCTAAGTGAAGTTGAAGTCGTTCGTGTTGTTGCTAGTATAGAGTATGGCACCAGTATTCGACAGGTTGCAAGAGATTTTAACGTAAGTCCTTCTGTCATCCATCGCGTGTGGAATCGTTACTTAGAAACCGGAGGATATAAAAGACGCATTGGACAAGGTCCTAAGAGGAAAACAGACCGAATTCAGGACAGGTTTTTAGTCCTATCCTACTTGCGTTTTCGTACATCCACAGCAAAAGATCTTCAAAGTAGGCTCAGAACGACTCATGGGTTGGAAATTTCCGATCAGACAGTTAGGAATAGACTCAAAGATGCAAACTTGAGACCAAGAAGACCCGTGCGAAAACCTATTTTAACTCCGTATCACATAAGGTCTCGTTTACATTTTTCACGTGAGCATGTGGCATGGCAACTTCGATATTGGAGACCAGTACTCTTCACAGATGAGTCACGATTTCGTTTAAGTCGTTGTGATGGTCGAGTACGTGTATACCGACGTCCACATGAACGCCATTCTTCAGCTACCATACAAGAAGTCGAAAGATTTGGTGGTGGGTCAGTGATGGTTTGGGGCGGAATTAGTCTTGATGAAAGAACCGATCTTGTCATAGTTCCAGGGACTCTAACCGCTGAACGGTACATTGATCTCATTCTAGAAGATCATGTTATACCAGCCGCTTATGGTATAGGTCCAAATTTTCTGTTTATGCAAGATAACGCAAGGCCACATACTGCGATTATCACCATGAACTACCTTCAACATCACGGGATTCAATCCATGGATTGGCCTCCGCTAAGTCCTGATCTAAACCCCATCGAACATCTTTGGGATTTGTTAGATAGGCGTGTTCGGAGGCGCCCAGACCCACCTCAGACTCTCCAACAGTTAACAAATGCCCTAATCGAAGAATGGGAGAATATACCACAAGAAGACATTCGTAGGCTCATCCGAAGCTTACCACGGAGGTGTCAAGCAGTAATTCGTGCTAATGGAAGACATACACGATATTAGTGAACCAAATCTCACCAGGACCTTTATGTTATACAGACAGGATCACAGATTCTTCACTTTATTTCTTGTAGTTTTTTTGAATTGGCGCTTTTGTCTCAAGAGTGATTATGTAAATTTGTTTTATTTTCGCAAATTTATTCGAACAAAATGTTAGTCTTTAAGATATGCATTATTAGATTTATATAGTATTACAAATAAAAAAGTTATTGAGATTTAAATAAGTGTTCCTCTAATTATTTTGAGCAGTGTATATTGTGTTATACTTTTAAGTTGTTTAACAGTTACTCTTTTGTATACTACCTACCCCTTATCTTTTAAAAGGGTTTTATGTCAGTTGGATGTTTTAATAGCAAATAAATTAAAAAATAAATTATCATCAAACTGAAAGTGAGAAAAATTATTGAAAAAACAAAAAATTATTAACTATCAGAAAGTTGTTTTCTAAGTTGCATATTTTATTACCCTTCTAGGGTAGACAGGTCTTCTAGTAATTAGTAATTTTTCCTCATTGTGGCGAGTTTTACGCGCTGTATATGTGTCATTCCATTTTAGCCACTCGTGCGTTGCCATTAAAGGAAACACTGCAAAATTTCAAGCCTTTACGATGTCCCGGAACGGATAAATTCGATAACCCCGCTTTATGGAGGTTATCAATTTAGAAGGAATTAGTATTTTCGATTAGGAAGCGCTTTAATGATTTTTATGAAATTTATGGCCCGGCATGAAATTAAAATCGAGAAAAAGCGGGGCCTTGTTTGAGGGTCCGATTATCGAATTAAAAAATGATGAGGCGGCCATTTATAACCCCATATTCGGAATCGGATCACGTCCGCATATCCCACTTGTACAGCCCATCACTTCGCACCAAATAACTTTGCCGTACTCGAGTGTGATTTTATGGTAATCGAATCACCCATCGGCCCCGGAGGACGCTGGGGACGGTACTAATTGCGTATGGTATTCTTGGGGAGCATTTAATTTTGTCTATAAGTGCGAGTAAAGAATGGGGTCCACTTCCGCGATGAATTTCGGTCGATTCGGCCTAGTAAAATGCGAGCCGCATAATCGGATTTGAATATTTCTGTCATGCGGTATATCAGTATGCGTGATGTGATGTATGTGTGCGGTTTAAGAGGATTTGAATAAGCTGAATAAATTTAGATAAAAAAATTCGGGAATTAAATGTGGCTTGAAAATTTGCGCTCCACAAATGTGTATATAGATACATTTATTTATTTCGCGTATCGAATTCATATGTTTTTACTAAGTAGAACCATTGTTACAATAAAAAATAAAAATGGGATATACCACAAAAATAGGTATCATGTTTTATGGATTTTGTTTACAGGGTGATCCACTTAAGTATGCCCTTCATCAAAATCTTAATTAATTAAATTACAAAAAAATTTCTGAATGATAAGCTCTCTTGGATGATGCTTTTGATTTTCTTGTTAATTCCCATAAATCACTAGAAAAATTAAGTTCTATAAAACTTATTTCTTTCTTACTCTATTTTAAACATTCAATTTCAAACAAATTCAATTTTTTCTAAAGTATCTTATCAAATGAAGAAAAAATTGTTGCCCGGTTCAACAAATATAGGAGTGCAACAGATTTATAACCCCGTAGACAATATTCTTAACTTCTGATGTTGCGGGAAACAACTACTCTATTAGGTTGTGTGTCTCGGCTAGCATTGAATTATACTAACAGTAATAAATAATTATCCTCAGTAAAAACTAAAAATAATATGTCCAAATATAAATAACAAAACACATAACTGATATACGTATTGAAATTACTAAATAATGTAGTTATTCAAAGAAATATCTTGTATCCTATCACCACCCTTGACAAAGTTAATCACGTAAAGAACAGCTACTATAAAGGGATATTTTTGTTCCCCCATTATACTTAGGGTTGTAGACCAATCAATAGAGGTTTTGTTTGTCACAAAAATACTAGTAGCAAACAGACTGTGCCATCATATAAAAGACAGTCTGCAGATATATACATATATGCTTCCTAATCTAATTTACCATTATTAAATTTTTTATAAACATTTTTATACAAAAAAACACATTTTTTTTTTTAGTTTTTTGCTTATAAAACCTAAATTAACGAAGCAATCTGAATGATATGAAAAGACTTTTTGTAGAGAATCGAAATACGAATAAAACGAGAGGTCGGTCTATCCGATCGGATAATTAGAAACGGGAAAAAACCGAAAAAATCGGAAAATTTAGCGTTTTTTAATAAATTCATTACTCCACCATTTTTTAAGTTGTAGAGCTGACTCTGTACACAAAGGTGGTAATGTAAATTATATGTACTTTAAGTGTGAACAAAACATGCGCCATAGTTTTGGCGAACCTTGCGTCGTGGGATGACATTTTCATTAGTAGGACCACCAGACATATACTGGTTTCGAACGTAGGTGTTAATTAACCGGATTCGGTTCCTACTTTATTATGTAAACAAACAATGTAATTTATGAACAAACAACAAAAGGCAAAAAGTCAAATGAGATGTTCAAAGTCCCATTGACATTTCAAAGCGTACGTGATTGACAGCTTTTTTGATAAAGAAAAATAAAGGATGAAATCTAAATTTTCACAAAGGATGAGATCACCAAGTTTTTGAAAATGCTCTCAGTTATTGATACTTATTTAATGAAGAAGATTGTAAACTGATTTTAAGTAAACACAGAAGTCTAATTATTTAGAATAGAGAATTAGTTATAATGACTGTCCAGGATATTGTAGACATGAGAAAACAGTATTATCATCACTGTATTCCAAATACATATTCCTCGACCCTTTACGTTAGTTAATGATGGAAATGGGAAAATAAATTGTCTGGAAACATTTGGATAGTATTTCAATCGTACCACAATATTTTTTTTACTGCCTAGAGAGTATGTTAATCAATTTGTTAGTATAAATACAACGAATAAAATAACAGAAAAAATTACCAAATACTTAAATTTCCTGATTAATGCCATTGACAAATGCCTGAGTGTATGGTTTGGTATTGAAGTGTCATGGAGACTGGAAATGCTCTACAATCGCAGAAAGCTATCCAGTGGCTTCTATAGAAAACAAAGCAGAATTCTGCAAAACAATTTTGTTTTTACACAAAACACATCGAATATAAGTAATATTATTGTTTACCCAACGACAACATCGATTTAAATTCTAATAATACTGAAAATCTAAGAATGAACAATAAATTCAAATGGAATGTTAGATAGAGTTTAAGAACATTATGGAAAATATTGGAAATGTCTCAAAAAATTGGGTAATGTTCGCAATATTGTATTTATCAATTGTTCAAATTACATACAGGGTGGGCCATTAGTGTGAGAAAGTAGTGTACTTTCTCACACTAATGGCCCATCCTGTATAATATGTTTAATTTTTATTTAAATAAACAAATTTAAAATGACTTGTTTCATATTTAGTTTTCATCAAAACAACTTCCTGTTGATAAAGTGGCGAAACAACATGATTTCCTAAAAAAATGTGTCAAGCATAAAAATGTAAAAAACTCTATTTACTTCATTTTCTTCATACAAATGTATACATTCTACAGGTATCTATCAACTGCTGTTGTGAGGGCGATGTTCCTGTCTAGAATTTAACTTGATAATTTGTTATCGAAAGTATGTTTGTTTGAACATTCAAATAGAATACATAAGCAACTTTTCATTGAATAAAATTGTTTTTTTTTAGAATGGTCTGATTACTCTGGAAATTACCAGAAAATTATAGGGTATTCTTAAGAAGTTTCCGTGCCATCTGTGTTTTCATCTAAGGCAATTTGATCTATTGAAAAGTCAGCCTCGTGCATTTACTCTGAGTAAACACGAACCGGCTCGTTGCAGTCCATTGAAATGCCCGGATTGTGGCTGATACATTTCAAGTAATGCATCCAATTATAATTTACTCGGGGTCAGTATCTGTTATCTGTAAAGTTCCTGAGTAAATTATGCATGACGTAAAACCTCAGGGACAGATTCAGGACACAGCATTGATATACATAAACATTAAAATGAACGATATATTAATTCTTAACTGGAAGTTTTGTAGTATACAGACAATAATTAAAGGACAATATCGTGTGTCCCAAAATCACCCCTATTTGTGAGTGGTGCCAACAAAAAAAAGACAGCATGACAGCTGACATTTCAGGGTTATTAAAAACGAAACTCTACACTAAAGAACAATGTGTTTTCATTGTTTAACAATATTTTTAAAATAATGAAGGTTTGGTAGCTGCAGTTTGCAATTTTCGTACAAAACATGGTCGGCACATCTGTGAAGAATCAATTAATGATCTTAAACACTCTGGCCGTTCCTCAACAAGTCGTTCAACACAAAACATCGAGGTAGTTCATGAGAGTGTTGCCGAGAGTCTAAGAACATTAATTCGGCACAGTGGTCAAGAACGGGACATTTCGAGAAGCTCTCTACAGCGTATTCTCACGAAAGATTTGCATTTTCATGTTACAACTTTCAGTGGACTAAAGAACTGAAGCCTAATGACCGCAGAAGGAAGAGAGTTCATTGAATGGATTATGGAAAAAGTGGATGCTGATTTTTCGAACAAAATCATCTTCAGCGATGAGGCTCGTTTTTTTCTCGATAGCTTCGTTAGTCGACAAAATTGTCGCATTTGGAGTTCAGAAAATCCACGAGTGTTGAGAAACAAATGCATCCACAATGTATCACTCTTGGTGCGGATTTTGGCCTGAAAGCATCATTGGACTGTAACAATGAATGGTGCTCGCTAACGCGACAAGATAATCCAGTTTTTGTGCATAAATTGCAAGATATGGATGTATACGACATGTGGTTTCAACAAGATGGTGCAACATACCATACAGCCCGAGTAACAATTGAATTACTGCACGAGTCATTTTTTTTTGGTCCTGCAATTTTCCGTTTTGGTGATCATGCAATTTAACACCTTTGGACTTTTTTCTTCGGAATTTTTTGAAGTCGACAAGCCCACGACCACCCACGCCTTAAAAAACGAAATTGAACGCTGTATCAACGAAATCCAACCCCCATTTATGCAAAACGGTTATGGAAAATTTCAACAAAAGAAGAATATGATTTAACATCTTTTATGTTTGTCAAATTATCTGTGTTTTTCTTTGTAGATAGTATTTGTCTTATAAATTTTAAGCAGACTTGTTTGCCCAATGTCTTGTAATGATGCTCCCACAAAAAACACATTTATTTTTCATCATGTTATATGAAAAAAGTACATACTTGAACTGTACAATTTACCGAAAGACCTTTTTAGATGTTTCAGACTGATAGATTGAGACGGATCATAGAACACTTATCAACGCCCATTTATTTTGCAGTTTAGTCAATTAATTCGGCTGGCAGGTACAATCGTTTAAATAATACTGTGATGCAAAAGTGTTATAATGGCAACATTTACTTCTTAAGAATATTATAACATGATAATTGTATACGGTACTGCACAGGAATACGAAAAGAAAACTATAAGAAAACTTATAAGAAACTTATCCATCTTAATCAAATAATATTCATGAGCGGCGCTTCGATAGGGGTCTTATGCATTTTTTATTTTATTGCACTTCTCGGTGATTATCTTTGTCGTATTCAAATAAATCGTCCTGCATCCGTACTAAAGGTAGTAATTTTATCCTACGAAGAGTATGCCTCGTGCATTTCCTCCGAGTAAACAGAAACCGGCGCACGTTGCAGTCCATTGAAATTCCCGGGCTGTCGCTGATAAATTTCAAGTAATGCGTCCGATTATAATTTCATGGGGATCCGTGTCTGTTATCTGTTACGGCTGGAATTGGGAGAATCATGCATTATTAAAGGAGATGCTAACAATATTCCTGCGGCATCCATAATGCAGCCGGCGGCGGCGGCGGGAGTCGCGGCGGCCCGGTCCCGGGGGGCTCGTTCTCCGGCCGGCCCGTCCGCAATAAATTGTAGCGCGTGCACTGTCCGGCCCCGTGACAGATTAGTACATCATCAATCATCGGCTGCACCGCGATAACAACTACACCGCACTAATCTAATTGAAATATTTACGTGGCCCTCCTGACAGCGCCCGCCGCAAATCAAATAAATTTTCGGCTACATCACGACCGCGTCATATTCGCTCCGTGTCGCACTTTGTCGCGCGGCTGTTGCCGTGTCATGTCGCCCTTGTAATGACTGATTTATGGGCCGGGCCGGCTCGCGTTATTACCTTTTTTTTTCATTCGTCGCCGTGGTTTCATATACCTCCGGATTAACTGCAAACTCACCTACACTGAAAAAAAGACCTAAGTTCGCATTATGATTGTGATATTGTAGACATTTTTACAGACATACTGTAAACATAATGTTTTGAAAAAAATTAAGTTTGGGGGCATTCTCAAAATTGAGTTCCACACTGAAAGAAATGCGCTTTATTCTTTATTAGAATTCTATATGCCATTATAAGCACATTGTGTACTATATGTGACATATATAAAATGCGTATGGCTAACACAGTTGTATTAGTGACTATAAACCGTATTCTCTATTAAATTATTGTATATAGTCTGTTTAGAAATGAAAGAGAGTAATAAAAGCTTATTATGTATGCAACTAGTAAATAAATGTAGTACTGGTGCTTATATTCGATATTTTTATATTATGTATTATCGGTATAGATGAGGTGTACTTTTAAAAAAACTTTGTGTGACCGGATTGTACTAAATTGTAGCAGGTAGCTAAAATTTAATCCCGGACAATTCGTGTTTGTCTATGCCGCTTCAATTTCTCGGTCCATTTCTNATATACAAAGTTCAAGATCATAAAGGCTCCGACTGATCTTCATTTGTTTTTTCATTTTCAATTTATGGTCATAAGTAATTTGCACTGGCCATCTGTGGACGGGACTTGGAACTTTTTGTTTTAATGTGTAAACAGTAAACCCAGCACCCCAGAATATTCTGAAGACTTTATTCTGCAATTTCCAGAAAAGTTGTGCTCCATCATCAGCATGTAGTTGTCGGAAGAGCAGGTTGTACTGTACAGAATTATGTACGGGATGTCATGGAGCAAGTTGTCTCAATGTCACGTCCAGGATTGAAGACGTTGAAACCCTAATGCAGGAAGTGAATTCTCAAAAAGCTGAAGACCATATAGAACATGAATCATTATGAATAAATGTTATCCACTTCTCTTTGATTAAAAATTATCCATTATAAGTCTTAGTTACAGATTGCACGTGCAATTTTTTTATAATGATTAATTAGTAAAAAGAAACAAATAAAGATCATTCGGACCTTAACGGTTTTGGAATATCCCGAATGATGATAGTGACTTATTTCATAAAAATCAGACTTTTCTCGTCCAGCTAGATAACAGCACACATAACAGCCCGAATTTGTATATACTAATTCACTGAAGATCAATGAACAAATGAAAATCAGTCTGCCCTTAGTGGCCCTTAGTGGTTCTGGATCACCTTGTAATTCAAGTATCCCCCTGAAAATCCCCCTCTTCCAGTCCGATTGCTTAATTTGCTCTTAATGATCGAATAAAAATCAATAAACAAATGAAGATCGCGGTGGGAGTCTCCCAAAGTTAAGGTACAACTAATCAGAAGAAGAATAGGCTCTACCGCATCAAAATTGGCCTTTTCCAACCCACGTAATATCCGAAATACGCTAAATTGTTAATAATAATTGATTATTAATAAATAAACAAATTAGCGCCGCATGAGACGTTGTAGACTTTGACCTACATGCAATTACGAAGAGAACGCACTTTGTCTCATCATAATCGAACCTTCTTTATCCAATTCCGAGGTGAAATGCTAATTTTCCTGGACTACAAGGTAATTTTATCCTACGAAGAGTATGCCTCGTGCATTTCCTCCGAGTAAACAGAAACCGGCGCACGTTGCAGTCCATTGAAATTCCCGGGCTGTCGCTGATAAATTTCAAGTAATGCGTCCGATTATAATTTCATGGGGATCCGTGTCTGTTATCTGTTACGGCTGGAATTGGGAGAATCATGCATTATTAAAGGAGATGCTAACAATATTCCTGCGGCATCCATAATGCAGCCGGCGGCGGCGGCGGGAGTCGCGGCGGCCCGGTCCCCGGGGGCTCGTTCTCCGGCCGGCCCGTCCGCAATAAATTGTAGCGCGTGCACTGTCCGGCCCCGTGACAGATTAGTACATCATCAATCATCGGCTGCACCGCGATAACAACTACACCGCACTAATCTAATTGAAATATTTACGTGGCCCTCCTGACAGCGCCCGCCGCAAATCAAATAAATTTTCGGCTACATCACGACCGCGTCATATTCGCTCCGTGTCGCACTTTGTCGCGCGGCTGTTGCCGTGTCATGTCGCCCTTGTAATGACTGATTTATGGGCCGGGCCGGCTCGCGTTATTACCTTTTTTTTTCATTCGTCGCCGTGGTTTCATATACCTCCGGATTAACTGCAAACTCACCTACACTGAAAAAAAGACCTAAGTTCGCATTATGATTGTGATATTGTAGACATTTTTACAGACATACTGTAAACATAATGTTTTGAAAAAAATTAAGTTTGGGGGCATTCTCAAAATTGAGTTCCACACTGAAAGAAATGCGCTTTATTCTTTATTAGAATTCTATATGCCATTATAAGCACATTGTGTACTATATGTGACATATATAAAATGCGTATGGCTAACACAGTTGTATTAGTGACTATAAACCGTATTCTCTATTAAATTATTGTATATAGTCTGTTTAGAAATGAAAGAGAGTAATAAAAGCTTATTATGTATGCAACTAGTAAATAAATGTAGTACTGGTGCTTATATTCGATATTTTTATATTATGTATTATCGGTATAGATGAGGTGTACTTTTAAAAAAACTTTGTGTGACCGGATTGTACTAAATTGTAGCAGGTAGCTAAAATTTAATCCCGGACAATTCGTGTTTGTCTATGCCGCTTCAATTTCTCGGTCCATTTCTCATAAGTAACAATATAAAAACGGTATTTCAAAACATGAGGCTACTTTAAGCATCATAACCGGGTTAAGAGGGTTTTTAGTAATTCAAATAAAATTATTCAATATTATTATCAAAATATTTATTTAAATTTAATGAATAGACTTTTATTCCACA
>NW_019418492.1:697287-718541 GCF_000390285.2 Anoplophora glabripennis | reverse complement strand
TATTTATTTATTTATTTATTTATTTAGACAATACACTACCCTACAGAAATTCCAATTACAGGGTAGGTACAAACAGAAAACTACATCATACACTACATGATATGAGATAAGTAACAATACAAAACATTACATACCTAAACAATTAGACAAAACAGTATATAAATGAAAAAACAAATATAATTTAATTTGTAAATGTAACTTTTTTAATTATGGCTATATTACAATTAAAAATATCAAACTGATTTTGAAACAGATTATATTTATCACACATTTGAAAAAGGAGAGTATTTTTGAATATTAATTCTTGACACAGGTAAATAAAACAATGAAGAAAAACGAGATGATAATCTAGGTATACGAAAATTTAACAATGAAAGTAAAAAAGGGCAGTCAAATGCGTTATGTAATAACTTATATAAAAATATCATTTGTGCAGTCGATCTATGTTCCTCTAAACTGCGAAATGAAAATCTATTTAAAAGATCACATTGAGGGATACCAATAGGTGGATAATTGCCATCCTCTCTAAAATCTGCAACCTTTAAGAAACGTCTCTGAACTCTTTCAATATTAGTTATGTAAATATTATAGTAAGGTAACCACACAATGCAGGAATACTCTAATATAGATCTAACAAAAGCTGAATATACATAATTTAAAAGTAGAGGAATCATTAAAATCCTTAGAGCAACGTAGTACAAAACATATTAATATGGTATGAAAAAGACAATTTATTATACTAAATGTTACACCTAAATCACGGATGGTATGTGGCCTGGTAAGAATAGCATTATCAATAAAGTAATCAAATACAACCGGTTGCTGTTTGAAAGAGGTCATGACGTAAAACTTTTTAATACTAAGCTGTAAGTTATTAACATTGCACCATAAAACAATTTTATTTGAACCAGATTGTAAATTTAAACAGTCATATCCGCTACTTATACTAGTATGTCATCAGCATATAATAAACAGTTAACATCAGTTCCAATCACAATATCATTAATGAGCATATTAAAGAAAAGAGGACCAAGAACCGATCCTTGCGGTACACCAGAAGTAGCTACAAATTCTTTCGACAGTCGACCATGATATTCAACAAATGCATGCCGATTTAATAAATAAGATAAAAAGAAGTGTAGTAAGTCCTTTGCATGAGAATCCGAAACTATTTAATTTAGTCAATAAAACACCGTGATCAAGCCGATCAAAAGCCTTTGTGAAATCGGTGTATATTTTACACAGAAGGTTGGAGGTGGTGAATCTGCCCTTAAAAAACCATATTGATATTCACTTATTCGATTCTTTGCAAATGAAAAAATAAAATCATATAGAAGAAACTCATAAGCTTTAGAAAAAATATTGACAATTGTTATAGGTCTATAATTTTCAACTTTATTTCTTTCTCCTTGTTTATAAACAGGAATTACTTTAGACTTTTTTAATACACTAGCATAAGTATTACATCTAATAGACAAATTAAACAAGATGGTAAGAGGTACAGCTAAAACACAGGCATAATCAGTAAGTACAAATGCAGGGATTTTATAGTATTTTTGTGTTTGATTTTTTTTTGGGCTGAAATCACTTCTGTTTCTGTGAACTGATTCAGTTGAAACAATGCAGTGCCTGTTGGAATTTTGTACAACTTCATTATTGTAATTGTACAATTTTACTCGTTTAAAATAAATTTGACATTTCTATGTTAAACAGGTAAGACATTTTTAAATTATTGTAAAGTTACAGTTTTTCTGTTTATAGTGTACAGAGTGGTAAGCGAAAATTATTTCTTCTCGTCATAATTTTCCTAACCGTAGCTTTTTCATTGCCACTTTGAAGATTCAATTTAACTTTCTTAGTTCCATGTTGCTACAAACTTTTAAAGCAAAGAACACGTCCAAATAAATTAAACGCTTCCTGGGACATGGATTTAGAGAAACTTCCGTCCGGAAGTTGCACCACATAGATAGGTAATAGAAATGTGATTTATATCTAGTACTTGGATGAACTTCGTGAAACTTAATTGAAATTTACATTTTTTTATCTGCTGCTTTTTATGTTAATATTATGTTAGTTTTAACTATATGTCATCTCCAGTTTAAGAAACGTTAAAGTTGTCATATTTAGTTTTTCAGCAAAATAATAAACAAAAAATAATAATTTCAAGTACTATTTTAAATCTTCTATGTAAAAATAAAAATATTGAATGTACCAATGCTTGATGAAGAAAAACCAGGCAAACTTCGAAACTTAAAACAGTTTTTTTGTTTGTATCAAGTTAATGTACAATGTTACTTAATAGTTAGTGTTTTACACCCTCGAACAATTATATTTTATTAAAACATCATGGCATTTACATTGTGAAAGAGTTTATGGTTAGGAAAAATTTATAGTTTATTACCAGCAAACTTTAGAGCATAACTTTAACAGCACCGAGGGAGGGTATCTGATGGTTTTCTTTGGAAAATTTATAGAAGTGTCAAGTTTAATAAAAGCGTAAATATAATTACTAAAGTTTTTCAATTTGTAGCCTCAACTGTATTTGTACGCGGTTAAAGAAAACTTCACCATTTTATTACGTAAAATGAAATTGTTTTAATCAATTTTTGTAAATTTATTATTTATTTGTACTTAGGTAAAGGGTAACTAAATCCTATTATCCTATTCTACTATTGTATTATTTCATTTATAATAAGAAAAGTGTTTTACAAATAAATGTATTCTTTGAGTACATAAAGTTTATGTACATATTCGTCATTTATACAGAGTGATTCACAAACGGTGACCATAAATGACAACGTATTCTTTGCTGAAATTTAAGGGCAGTCTTTCCTAAGTTTTTATATAGGACGTTTCGTTAAAAAGAATCACCCTGTATACTGTGTCCCATTTTAATCGATCACCCCGAATAACTTTGCAGAATGGCCTTCAATTGAAAAACTTCTAGAACAAAAGTTTTAAGGTTTTAAGAGGACTGTACAAGAATGACTTTGGGTTTGACCCAGATGTCAAACTTACGAGTCATGTGAAAGTCAAGTTCGGAATTTCAGATATAAACCTCATTTGTTTTATCCAGAAATGTATACGTTCAGAAGCGTATATTTGGCCTAGGATCAGATTGACCCCTAAGGACCCTCTGAAGGTCAAATTAGCTTAAATGACCTCTAAATTTGACCCTAGGGCGCAAGGAAAGCGACACAATTAGACCATAAATCATAACCACGGTAGTTGGTACGGAATTTGCCACAAAAATTAATTAACCATTGCCATAAAATGTAAACATTTCAGTCGGTTTGATTTGTCCTTCACAGAGCCCCTAGGAGTCAATCTGATCCAAAATCAAATATACATATTTAAACGTAGAATTTCCTGCTCTTTCCATTTCTGAATAAAACAAATGGGGTTTTCACTTGAAATTCCGAAGTTGACCTCTAAATGACCCCTAAGTTTAACTCTTAGGTCAAAACCAAGGTCATTATCGTACGGCCTCCTTAAACCCTTACCTACAATTTTTATCCTGGAAGTTTTTCAGTTGGAGGTCATTCTGCAAAGTTATTCGGAGTGATTGATTAAAATGAGACATATTTGACTTTCAGAAGACCCCTAGGGGTCAATCTGGTCCAAGATCAATTATACATCTCTGAACGTAGAATTTCCTGCTCCTTCCATTTCTGGATAAAACAAATGAGGTTTCCACTTGAAATTCCAAAGTTGATCTCCAAATTACTCCTAAGTTTGACCTCTGGATCAAAACTAAGGTCATTACCGTACGGTCCCCTTAAAACCTTACAACTTTAGTTTTGGAAATTTTCCAATTGAAGGTCATTCTGCAAAGTTATTCGAAGTGATTGATTAAAATGGGACTTTTTGACCTTCAGAAGGCCCCTAGGGGCCAATCTGACCTAAAATTAAATATACATTTCTGAACGTAGAATTTCCTGATCTTTCAATTTCTGGATAAAACAAATGGGGTTTTCGTTTGAAATTCTGCAGTTGACCTCCAAATTCTTGTGTCTTGTTTCAAGGTCATTATCGCACGGCCTCCTTAAACTTACAACTTTTGCTCTCGAAGATTTTCTATTGGAGGTCATCCTACAAAGTTATTCGGGGTGATGGATTAAAATGGATAGATTTTCGAATATATCTTATAGTTTCTAAGAGACTACTTAACTAGTTTTAAGTACGACATAAAAAATTTAACCAAATAAATGATATATTCTAAGTACCAAAAAGTTATTTTAATAATATATACTTTGCCTTTAAAAATTCGTAGTCATATTCTACGAATTCTCATCAAAAAGCACAATGAAACGTTTATTTTTAGCCTAATACGAGAACATTATTGTTTGGGCTCTTTTTAAGATTTCAGTCGATACTAAAGCTCTCAAGTAAAATTGTGGGAGGGCTAGACTGATTTCATTAAATTTTAACTAAAGGGAAAGAGTTGGGCTACATATAAAACGTCTTTATTTGCTTCCTTCCTCCCTTATCGTTAAGCGATCTTTGACCTTTGTAGAATATAATTTAAATATAGACTTTAGACGGAATAACATTGTGTTCACGTAAACGATTAGACAACATGAAAACTATTGTAAAGTATTAAAACTGTTCCTACGATTTGTTTGCCTTTAAGTCACGATACCTGTTACTATTTTTGACTTCTTTAAATCGCAAGGCAACTGTACGAGTTCTTTTTACTTCATATTTTCCCCAACGACCTTCCTTGGGTTTATTTTGAAGGTCGCTGGGATTCGCCCTTTTCACCTTTAACCTTTCGTACAATGAATTTAAGTACCTACAAAATGTGGATTCTGAAAACGTTAATTAACTCATAAAATGAGAAGATAAGTATTCCTTTCCCTGAAATCTGAAATAAATTGGTGTTGTCTGGAAGAAGCTTCTTTGTATGAATAAAAAAGATTTTGCGTATCAGGTCCGTAAATTATTAAGGAAACTGATAAAAACATTTTCGCTGTATTTATCTCAAGTACCCAAATTGGCCAATATGGTAAAATTTAAGATTACCGACTCTTTTAATAAAAATCAGTTATGATCTTGTAACTGTAACTGTAGTTATAAACAGGTATCTATTTGTATGTTTCTCTTTTTTGTGGCATATTATTTTATTTATAGGCGTTATATCTATCGGGTGTCCCAAAATTCATCCAAGACTTGAATTTTTGGCCATATGTGCTGTAAACTGTTGCCATCGAAAAAAAGCGTGGCAGTCCCATTCTTCTTTGAAAATGCGGCTAAGTAGGCAGTAGAAGTTAATGGTGCTCCCTATTGCGACATGACAATCCAGTTATAGTAATAATAGCACTTCGACCATTTGTGATCAAATTTAAATTTATCATTTAATTTAACAAACAAAACAACACAGCACAACCGTGCTTTATCTAGGTTGTTCTTGCTTTCGATATTGTTATTGATATGTAAATAAAGGATACTGTGTTAAAAAGTATTAAAAATAAGAAATATTAAATTAATTAATAAAAAAAATTCAATTGTTCACATAGCTACTTGACTTTTTTTATTAATATTATATTATATTCAATATCTTATGTTATTTATTTATGAAAACCCGACAAATTATACATCGTTATAAAGAGAATTCCTTTTTCTTCTAATGAGGCAAAAAAATCAAAACTTAAAAAATGTGTGCTGAATGGTAGACATTTTTAGAGATATATTAATCCTGTCAGCAAAAATAGATGCTCCATATAATTTCATATCAGACTATCCGTTTTGTCCAAAAATTTTGGAAAACAAGTGAAATACGACTAAAAATATAAATAGTATAAAATCGGTTTCCTTCGAATATTTTCGGAAATTTCTAAATTTAAAAAGGAATCCGTTGCTCATTTAACCATTTCTGTATCTCTTAAAATAAGAAAGATACCATTGGACAACTAAAAAGTTTTAACCCTGTATACAGAGGGTTTCATTTTCGGCGTGCCAAACGAACACAGATGATAGAGAAAGTAATTTTGAGCAAAAAAAGTCCATATCGGCTTGTGTCCGAAAACGCCCCCCCCCTGTGGCACTACGCCCCTTTAAATGGGGCCATTAAGACACAATTTTATTACGATATCTCGAAAATGCTTTGAAATAAATTGATACAATTTTATACAGAGGTACCATTTATTACGAGGAATTACTTTACCTAAACCAAATTGACACATTGTTTTCAGGAGTGTCCCTACGGGGGGCAAGCCAAGGTTCAAATTCAGTAACTTTTTTTGGTTTTCAAATGCGTAATTATTTTTTCGAAAATTGAAATCCTTGACTATTTCTACATAAAAAAGCTATATTTGTTTCATTACGATATCTGCAACGGTTTTCCAGTAAAAACCGATTTTATCTTCTTATGCTTCTACTGAAAATTAAAAATTATAAAGAACCTAGAATTCTATCTTCCCTACATGAAACAACCCCACACATTTTTCATGAAATTCATACGCAGCATCCGAGGAAGTTGAATGTTTGGACGCGCATACTGGCAGAGCACCTCATAGGGCCTTTCTTCCTACCGGGAAATCTGGATGGAAACATGTATCTGTATCTACAGGAAACCAATATCTACCCGATGATTGTGGAAGTATTGGAAAAAACAACGCTTTACCAGATGAGGACTTGTGGTTTCAGAAAGATGGTGTTCCACCACATTATACCGTAGCTGTGCATGATTTTCTTAATCAGAACTTTCCAAATCACTGGATAGGACGCAGAGGTTCAATTGAGTGACCTCCCAGATCGCCAGATCTAACGCCCTTAGAGTTTTTTCTATGGGGACACTTAAAGTCGAAAATGTATGCAGTACGAGCGAACTCACTTGATGAGCTTCGTCGGCGAATTGTTGAAGAATGTCTTCAGATAACGCCCGAAATGCTTCGAAATGTTCGTTCGGAAGTAGAGCAAAGATTTTATTATTTTTTTTGTTTTTTTTTTAATTTCGTTATTTTCCAGGCGGGAAGCTTTAATTGAAACACTCTGTATATGCTGGTATATGTATTTATTTTTGTTTCGAAATTAGTTAAATAACTCAGAATTTATATAGAAAGCAACGCATACAGGGTGGCCAAATAAAAACGAAACAGCGCCATTTTCAGGAACTGCGTCAAGATTGTAGAAAAACGCTCAGACCCGTCGATTTTAGATTAAAGAGGGATATTCTTTGCCGGTATTTTTGACTCCGCCACTTTCACCCCCAAGCAAGGGTAAGCATCACCCCAAAATATTTAAATGGCATTGGGGGTTGAGTAATATTTCTTTTGAAAGCTCTTACAATTCTCTTTACAACAGACTTTAAATTTTATAATTCCGCCCAATACTTTGAAAAAAATTTACATTTTAAAATTTAAATTATGTTTAGTTGCTTACTTACTACTTAGTTGATTAAATGTTCAAACTGATGACCGCCCGCTTCCATACAAGAATAAAGATTTTGTTCGAAACGTTCGCGCACATTCCGAAGCATTTCCGGAGTGATTCGACGGCATTCGTCGACGATTCTTTGACGCAAATCTTCCAGCGACGCTGGCTGTGTTTTATAGATTTTACTTTTTAGGTATCCCCACAAAAAGAAATCAAGGGGCGATAAATCCGGTGATCGTGGAGGCCACTCAATGCTGCCTCTTCTCCCAATCCAATTCCGTAGAAAACGTTGGTCCAAATACTGACGGACAATTAACGCATAATGCGGAGGAGCACCGTCCTGTTGAAAAATCAAATGATCTTCATCATACTCTGGAACATTTTCAATAATATCAGTCAAGGCAGGGTCAATAGCGTCTTCCAGTAATTGCAAATACATTTGGCCAGTCAAATTACCAGGTAGAAAAAAAGGACCCACCAGCCGGTCACCGAAAATTCCAGCCCATACATTTAATTTTTCCGGTTGCTGTGTATGCACCTCGTGAAAAACTCTTGGGTTTGAATCGGACCAATAGCGGCAATTGTGACGATTTACCGTCCCGTTCAAGAAAAAACTGCATTCATCAGAAAAACAGATGTTAAAAAGGAACTGTGGATCGTTCCCTGCTCGCTCACTCATTATTTCGCAAAATTGCAAACGGCGGTCATAATCATCCTCATGAAGTTCCTGGACTAAATGTATTTTGTATGGATGGAATTTATTCTTCTTCAAAATGGTTTGTATGCTAGTTCGATTGATCCCAGACACAGATGCCAGCTGCCTCGTACTTAATGTAGGATCAAGATGAACTTGTCCCAAAACTGCAACTTCACTAGCTTCATTAACTATAGGTTTTTCAATTTCTCGTTTTTTATTGGCCACGTTCCCTCTCTTGAAATGTTTGTACTAACTCTAGAACATACTTCCTCCTGACATGTCGATCTTGATATTGTTCATTAAATTTCTGAGCTGTTCTATTCGCACATTTATTGTTCATAAAATAAAACGAAATGATATCTACCCTTTCCGCAATGGAATAAACCATAGTGTTTAATTTTCAAAAACACAATTAAATAAACTACCAACCAACGCTTCCAAATAATACTAGAAAAATAATTTGAAATCCACTAATTTTACGTGCATTGCGTGTGTATAGCATTCATTTCTGTTTTTTACAATTGTGTTTTCTTTACGAAAGTGATAACAAATCGCCAAAAACCAATATAACACAAGAAACACTAAATTTATACCATTGGTGTACTTAACTCGAATGACTGACATTTTTACCGTTACAAATTATTGTTTGTACATAAGTTTCAACTTTAAAATCAAAATTGTTAATAAGTATTGGGCGGAATTATTGAAAGAGCTTTCAAAAGAAATATTACTCAACCCCTAATGCCATTTAAATATTTTGGGGTGATGCTTACCCTTGCTTGGAGGTGAAAGTGGCGGAGTTAAAAGTACCAGCAAAGAATGTCCCCCTTTAATCTAAAATCGACGGGTCTAAGAGTTGTTCTACAATCTTGACGCAGTTCCCGAAAATGGCTCTATTTCATTTTCATTTGGCCACCCTGTATATTTCCGAGGGCTGCCGTATTCTAAATAATGGACACAATTTTCGAACGGTCACAATATATTTAATTTCCATTGTATTTCCATCGGAGGATGTTTCTAAACAAATACAAAAAACTAGATTATGTTAACAAACATTGCAGGCAAATATTTATGAATTCAGCTACATATCACTACATATAATACCGTCCGTTTCTGTGATAGCCAGGGCATTGTCCAGTTTTTAATTTATGATTTTATTTTCAATAACAATTATTCATTTCCCGTGAATTGCGATATGTCATTTCGCCATGCGTTTGTCATTGCACTTGACGTAAAACAAATGAAGTGAATTTAGTTGAAATAATGCTGGCGCAGTTTTTAACTGAACAATTTGCAGAACGCTTGTAATTGCTTTCCACCGCCTGTGAGTATTTTCTGTCGGCGCACCGTTGTTTTCACGTGTAACAGTCGTACAACTGGCCACTGTTGTAGTTTTGTTCGAATAAATTCGGTTTTCTCGAACATCTGCAACACAATGTAATGGAAAACAAGATTTCTCATTCTTCAGCTCCTTGAAAGGCTTATAATTAAACGTCTAGTATTTTAATATACATTTGATTACGTATTTTTGTTTTTTTACTCAGTATATAAATAAAGAAGACAAGTATAATACATAAATGCACAGTAGAGTCAATATGTGATCAAGTATTTTGAATAACAGTTGTTGTACCTAAATGCCTATTAGAATATCAAAATTATAAATTTTTAGGAATATGAGGAAACTAAAATTGTTAATTAATCGATACTTAATTGATTATACTGTAATATTACTACGCAACAAATTAGTTTAAACGTATGATCGGCCAGCAAAGTCCTCTACGCCCGACAAGAACAGTCGTTGTAGTACCACGTGATTAATTTGATTCGTCGAGTCAAAACGAGCTGGTGTAAATTTTGTAAGTTATATTCATGTATTTACATGGGAATGATACGCAAAAGATAGAGTATTCGAAAAAAAGTATATATCGTTTAAAGAAAATATGTAAAAAAATCGAAATAGTACCCTTAAATGGGCACATAATATAGTATGTATGTTCATTTACATTTTTGTAGTTAATTTTTATCACTGTATGTTTTGAAACTTTTACAGTATTTTTTTTACAAAACAATGTGTTCCTCCTTTTTCTTAAAAGTGCCCATATATTGAGTCAACTTGACTTGCTTATTAAATACTTGTTACTCAGTTAACTATTCTGGTAAATCATAATGTTTCGTTGACAAACAAAAAGACGAATTTAAGTATTTTATTCTCGGATTATATCTTTTGTTTCTTGGAAATACCTTAATGACAAATTTAAAACTGCTGGTGAAGATCCCACCTAAAAAAACTTAATTGTAAGAGACTTTTCCATTTTCATAAGATCAGATATTATCTGCGAAACAAAAGGATACCGTACGGGGTTGTACGTGACTTTTTAAACTTTGGGAATCGATTTAGAACGGCGATAATCCAAGCACGGCGTAAGCAGCGACTTGCTAAAATTATGTATAAGTCAGGACCGCGCTAGGAGAGGGTGAAAACGAGTCCAGTCCTGGACTCCGTTATTTGGGGCGCGAAAAGTCACTTGGGTAGTGAAGTACCCAAGATGAACTTTAAATCGTACATATGTATGTCTTAAACAGCGGTGCGGTTTACAGTGTAGAATATACAGTTACAAGTTTTTTTGCGAATTGAGAATAGAAAAGTCATATTTAAAATAAATGTGCCTTCCACAATGACGATACATCGCTACATATGGCAACTCTGCTTCGACGTATATCTATCGCCCTATCTCCTTCTCGCACAGAGCGCTAAAGTCGTGCTGGTCTTCCTTTTAAGCTTCTAATTCGAATGTGGCTAAATGCACTGTGCGTTTTTGAAATCATATTGAAAATATTTGCGTTTGTTTTTTTAAATGAAGGAATAAAAGTATGAATGAACGAAAAAAATTAAGACATGTTAAAAATTAATTTAAATTTAATAAAACTGCGTGATTTTACTAGGGTGGGCAATGCCTTGCCTAAAAATATGTAAGAAATGATTTTACTTTACTTTCAAGAAAACCCAAAACATTCGATTCAACAACAACTATTACTACTTTTACTGTTACTACTACAATTACTACTACTAAGTATTACCAACGTCACCAGTACCACTACTACTATGACCACTGCCACCATGTTTGATATTGCTATTATTATTTATTTTTATAATTTATTACAAGTGGCATTTTTAATAGAAGGAATTCATATCACTGGACTTCAGTAAATGTCTGCTGTGGTATTTTTCGGGATACCGTCATTGGTCCAGTATTTTATGAAGGCTCTTTCAATGGAGCAAAATACATTGAACTTCTCAGAGAAGAAATATTTAATTTGGTAAATGCCCTTGATGTGCAAAATATTGTCTGGCAGCAAGGTGGCGCTCCGGCACAGAGAGAAATTGCCGTTGAGCAGTACAATATTTATATTGACTGGATAAGTGCCAACGGTACATTTTTGAGGCCTCCCGGAAATCCAGACTTGACCCCTATGGATTTTTTTCTCTGGAGTGAAGAAAGTCCGTGATTTTTTTTTTTAATTCTGTGAATAAC
This sequence comes from Anoplophora glabripennis, assembly GCF_000390285.2. Lineage (NCBI taxonomy): Eukaryota > Metazoa > Arthropoda > Insecta > Coleoptera > Cerambycidae > Anoplophora > Anoplophora glabripennis. The sequence continues at coordinate 706,934 of NW_019418492.1, read as the reverse complement.
TCGAAACGTATTAATCGATTCTGATTATTTTTGGGGTGTGGACTTTTGCTTTCAATCTACACATTTTGGTGTAATACAGAGTATTTTACTTACAACTCCTACAAAATTGATGCATGGTGACGATATCTATTCATAATTTTTTCCTCTTTCGGGCAATAGTGACAACTATTTTTGTTTAATAGATAGGTACTACCATTTGGAAGTTTTTGGTCCTCTTGAAGAATTTTGATTTTGAATTTGAAATGAGCGGTTTGGTTACAAAAAAATATTTTTACTTCATTTTTTGATATGGATACACACACACGACGAATCAGTTATTTACAACGTGCCTAATTTTATTGAAATAATTCCTAAAAACAATAAAAATGCTGGAGATAAATGTAACAAAGTTGATGTTACTAAATTTAGTACAACTTATTATAAAAACTGTTCAAAATCACGTCAATAGAGGTTAATTCGGCGAGCAAAGTTAAAGAACACCTTTTGCAGTTCTTAAGGGCTATTTTTTAAAACATTTATGGCATTTTGAGTATGCCTCCACAACTCTTCTTCAGTGTTAGATGTGGAAGCATACACTGTTGTTTTCAAAGTGCCCCGAACATAATAGTCACAAGGTGTTAAGTCTTGTGAACGCACATGCCATTTAACAGGAACATTATCCCCTCCACCGATCTATCGGCGAGGAAATATAGTGGAGCACTATCATGCATAAACCACATGTTAGCTCTGAGTAATAACGACACATCTTCCAATAACTCGGGTTTTGCAAAAATTCTAAATAAAATTTTCTATTCAGTAGAATAACAGGGCCAATAATAATGCTGTCAATGATCCCAAACCAGATATTGATGCGAAATTTATGCTGATAATATTTCACTTTCACAGCATGTGGATTTTCTTGAGCATACACATATTCATTGTGAATAATTACACTGCCACAAAAAAAAAGAAAAGTTATCTGTACTTTCCATGCGACATATGTTATCTGTAGTATTTTTGTCTCCTGATTACGAATCCGGTGTCAGAATTGAGCTATCGCATCACAGGAATTTCTTAACTTCAAAAAACAGGTAAAAAATAGCAAAAATTTATGAAAAAGTGCTAGGAAAAATACAAAATTTTTCTTTTTCTATATTTAAATCTTCACTTATATAGTTAAGACCCCGCCCAACGTGAATTCGCGCTCATAATTAATGGTTCTTTTTCTAACCTCAAAAAACCGGGTCAATTAATGTCAGATATCACGAATTTTCAAACAATAACAGATTCGCGCCAAATTTGGTATACGGGGGTTTTCTGGGTCACTGATCACGGATCCGAGGTCAATTTTGCAAAATTCAAGATGGCGGATCCAAGATGGCCGACCAAATTTTCAAAAAATAACAGAATCGCAGCAAATTTGGGATACGGGGGTTTTCCGGAAATTTTATATAAGCAATAAAAAAATAATTTTAAGGAAGCAGCTTTGGAGGGTCTATTTTAGATCCTTGAAGGTATACATTGTTATATTTGTCCTCACTTAGTATTATACAGGGTGTTCAAAAAACTGCTGAATACTTCTCTCAACTTTAAACAGGTTTAACTTGGTTATTTTAAATGGGACACCAGTATATTTTTACTTTGGGAGTTAGGAAATTTAAAACTCTTTCAAACTGTGTATAGGTTCCCTATACCTATCTCTAACGATATTGGAGGTATTAGTGCCGTTTCGATTTTTATCGATTTGTTTTTTGTAAGATGTATCCACGTGTCTTTATCGAGGTCTTTATTGATGCAATTAGATGGCGTACCTGCAAATTTTTCATATTCAGAGAGAATTATATAAATCGAAAATTTAGTAATAGATGGATAAGTAGGAATGGTGAATGTCAGTGGCCACGTATGTGTCCAGACCTCACCGTAATGGACTTCTAAATCTTCTAACTCCCAAAGTAAAAATATACAGGGTGTCCCATTTAAAATAATCAAGTTATTGCTGTTTAAAGTTGAGAGAAGTATTCAGCAGTTTTTTGAACACCCTGTATGGGGCTAAGTGACGACAAATATAATAATTTATAACTTCAAGGATCTAAAATACACTCTCCAAAGCTGCTTCCTTAAAATTATTTTTTTATTGGAAATATTAAATTTCTACGCTAAGCCTGCATTTTCACTAAAATTGAAATATCTCACAAGCTGTATGTCCTAGGTATGCAGAACCTTTAATAAAGTTCACCTATTTTTTTATGGTGCTTACAAAAATGCTGTAAAATATAGGGGGGTTCTATTTAAAAATATATAACTTTGATATGGTACGCTTTTCCTGGACACCTTGTATATTTCAAAATATTTTTAAAATGTAGCCGTAATCAACCTACACATACCCACCTACAAAATAAAATTTAATTAAGTTTACAACAATATGTACTCTCTCTTTAGACATAGAACAACAAATGTTACATTACTGTAATTGCAAGAAAACGTTCTACCTAAATATGTAAAAAATAATTTAAGTACACATTATATAACTTTTATTCTTGTACTTTTTTATACTCGTATTGTCTTATTCTGTCCTCTCCATTGGTCATTCTGTGGTGTTGGCAGTTACCAGAGTAGATTCTTAGGAATTAAGTTACTGCGGATTCCTCTAACAACGTACCGTACTTGGGCAATATACGTTGTTGACAGCCTCTACCTGGGCTGCTTCTTTCTATTTTTACTTTTTCACTTAAAATTTGGAACTTGAAACTTGGTGTTTAGAGAGTATGGCCTTGATACTTTTTGTCTTTGTTTTTGGGCTATAAAGAACTTTTGTATCTGCCGTAACACTATTGTGAAGCTTAAGTGATTTGAACGCCAGATGTAAGATTTTTATTTGAGCCTGAACTCGTAACAATTTATAACAATTTTTTATTGAACATAAAAAGTTTATTTGAAATTATTTCGGAGTTACATGCAATAGGTGATATGAAATGTGGAAAGTTGTACGATACGTATTGGTATTGCATCTGGCCCTGGTTAAAGATTTGCAGTTGTCTGAATCGACGTTCGATCGCCTGTGAGAACTTGAGCGTTCTTGGAATGAAGGAATTTCTACTTTTTTTGAGGTGATCTTGATCCGTCGTCGGCTTTTGATAGAACCATTGGATGGTGTGTTTGGTGATCGTTGAACAATTTCTGCGAAGCATCGGCAATTACTCTGTCAGCAGCATAGGATTCTGTAGGCGTTGTCTAGTCTGATGTGGCTTGGTGTAACTTGAGCTGCTCTAGCGGGTGAAAATTGTGATTCTCGTTCGACATTATATGGGTAGCTTGGATATGTATTGCTCTGTGCGAATGCTTTAAGAGCTTTTTCGGATTCTACGGACAACTCCTTAGGGTGGATTGGAAAGATGAGCGGAATTTAAAGAGCTTGTTATATATCATAAATAAAAGCAGTTTGCAATGTTAATTCTTGTTATTGATAACGTAATTTGATATAATTCTTAATTTTTACTTTCGTTTAGCGTAATATAATGTTTAGCTTATATTTTTATATGCAATCGGACTCACGTCTAGTTATGAGGGTATAGACTAGAATTGGAGCAGGTATTTGGAAGAACCCAGAGCCTGGAACTAGCACAGGTTTTAATAGTTCCAAAATCATGTTCCATAACATTTTTATTGGATAACATTTTTTGTGGCAGATCACTTATACCAATGTTCGATTTACTAACTCCTGTGGCTTGTGAAGTATNGGACAATAGTTCCGAAAAGAGTTACCTGAAGAACAGTGCGCACTTTCCGCTATTAAATATAATAATTATTTTCTATATAAAATCGCTTTATTAAACTTAAGTGCATAGACTTAATCTCTATCCTGAAGAAATACCATCCAGCACGGACCCGGGAGGCCCAGAGGTAAGTCTGTGTCACTTACGCTTTCATTTTGTATTTATTTTGTTAAATTTACCATTTGAGATTATTACTCCAAAATAATTGGATAATTCTCATACAATAATGTTTAGCTTATATTTTTATATGCAATCGGACTCACGTCTAGTTATGAGGGTATAGACTAGAATTGGAGCAGGTATTTGGAAGAACCCAGAGCCTGGAACTAGCACAGGTTTTAATAGTTCCAAAATCATGTTCCATAACATTTTTATTGGATAACATTTTTTGTGGCAGATCACTTATACCAATGTTCGATTTACTAACTCCTGTGGCTTGTGAAGTATGGATTTTAATTGGGACAGTATTACAAACAAGTAATATCGGCAACTACGTTCGACTCGACGAAGGGACGTTATTTCCTCTAGAATTTCCAGCAAACTTCACTGCAACAGCGTCACGAAATATGAAAATGCAGACAACAATGAGCGATTACAATATGTGACGCGTCATTTCGATGCGGAATGAAAGCCGAGACAGAATATCGAGCGACTCAATTTGGCCAGTGATCTGCGAGTAACGAAATTGAACTGCATCGGTATGAAAATCAACACAGATGTCACCGAAGGGCCCCGATATTATTTATTTTTTGATTTCACAATACGTTCACGGCCGGGTAGGCGCTGATTCATGGCGGCAGCAGCGCCCGGCTTTTCCATGCAAATGTATTCAAATTCGAGTGACCCGGGGGTCAATGTACTTTGCCGGCGCCCTTCATGTGCGACAATAAAAATGATAAATCGCCCGCGCGGATAGGTTTTATTTGATCTGCCTATACATTTAATTAGTCGCGTAATTAAAAATTTAATAAAACGCCGGTCGCCGCGGCAGGTTAGCTGTCGAAAAATTATGTCGAAGCTTTTCGCTGCCTGCATATATTGGTTTTATATCTGACGGTGCATGGAACAAATAAAACATCTAAAATACACGGGATTATCGCGCAAAAATGTTAAATTCGAATGGAATTTCGTTGTTTTGGAAAATGGGCGATTACCTCAACAGCGAGGGGTGTTTCGCCGAGCCATTTTTGAATTTTGAGGCATTTTCTGGAACTTCGAGGAATTTTGGTGCAGTTTCGAGGCATTTTGAAGGAAGTTTGCGCGTAATAGTTTGTCCACGAAGTGCTTGATAGATGCATTTTATCATTCGACGTTAGGGCGTCAGCTAGACCAATTAGGCTCATGGGTGTTGATAGTTGTACCTTAGTATCTTAGTGGCATTTCCTTGATTCAAGTCAAGAAACAGGTAGTAACTTATTTATTTATAGTAGATAATTATATTCAACCTGAATAGTAGTGTCGAGGAAATTGATTTAGAATAGAATAGAACAGAATAGAATACAATTTTATTGACTTTTTTATATACATGAAGTACATTTATAGTCTAGTATGAGGTAAATAGGTGTTAGTAGTACAGTATTCAACAAATTCAACAATGCAACAACAGAAAGGATTTGATAAATCTACGAAAAGCTTCATTTGATAAGTGAGTAATACGTTTTACTTTACAGAAGTTGTCAAATTTATTGTACAGATCTGTATCTAGTTTATATCTAGCTTATTAGTTTAATACGAGAATAAAGTAATATAAGATTTCCAGCATATCTGGTATTGTACTTTGTACAGGCTGCTCCATTTTCGATGGGATTTCAGGGTATCTCAGAAACTACTAAAGATATGATAAATCTGACACCACGTTCTCGAGCTCGATTTTCATGGCAAACTCGACTGTCAAATCAGAAATTTGCTATCTTCATTTGTTTCTGAGTTACAGGGCGTTTCTCGTTATTGTGACACTTTTGAACATGTCTGTATCTCAGCTGTTAAATAAGTTAGAGTTAAAGTGAAAACTGCTCAAGACTAATTCTTTGGCGTAAAATTGAATGCCGGTATTAGATTTTTAGTAGGTCTTAAGATTCCGGAGTTATGACCCAAAGTTATAATTTTTTAAATGGAAATCGTAGCTGGTTATGACCTAAAAAAATGGAGATTTTTTTTTGCTTTTCAGCAATATACCACATGCTATAGTTATTTTTCCAAACACAGAAGATACGGGGTGTTTTATATATAAATTCGATCCTTTTTTACATTTTAATATGGCTGGCTATGAAAATACATACAAAACTATAATTCTTACTTTTACAAAACTCATATCTGTTGTAAAAATATGACGTTTATTTAAAATATATATTACAGATAAGAAAAGACAGAGTTTTCAAATTTTTATTCCACTTCAACTGAAGTTACAATATTAAACGTAAATTAAACAATAGTAAGTACCTACATCAATAAAAACTTTCAAAAATGATAGCTAAATGTTCAAATTGCCGTCCCTCAACTGTCACACATTTCACGCATCTTCTGGCAACGTTTCTGGTAGCATTCATTAAATGTATAGGTATTTGAAATATTATTAAAAGGAATTTTAAATATAATGTCTTTTAGAAAACTTCAAAGGAAAAAGTCCGACGGACTCAAATCAGGTAATCTAGCTGGCCCTCTGATCGGTCCCTTTGTTCCTATCCACCTATCTCCTAAAATTTCGTTGGTATTATATTATCACACGAGTATATGTTGCGCATTTAAAATAAATGTCATATTTTTACAACGAATATGACTTTTGTAAAAGTAAGAATAATAGTTTTATCTGTATTTTCATAGCCGGTCATATTAAAAAGGAAAAAAAAAATTATTTATATATGAAACACCCCGTATCTCCCGTGTTTGTAAAAATAACTATAGCATGTGATATATTGCTGAAAAGCGGAAAATAATCTCTATATTTTTAGGCCATGGTCAGCTACGATTTCCATTTAAAAAAATATAACTTTGGGTCATAACTCCTAAATCTTAAGATCTACTAAAAATCTAACACCGGCATTCAATTCTACGCCAAAGAATTAATCTTGAGCAGTTTTTACTTTAACTCTAACTTATTTAACAGCTGAGATACAGACATGTTAAAAAGTGTCGCACTAACGAGAAACGCCACATAACAAATGAAGATAGCAAATTTCCGATCTGACAGTCGAGTTTGCCATGAAAATCGAACTCGAGAACGTGGTGTCAGATTTATCATATCTTTAGTAGTTTCTGAAATACCCTGAATTCCCATCGAAAATGGACCAGCCTGTACATCAGAATGGGTTTGCAGTTGAGTTGCACTCTTATAGACTAACAATAATGTTTCATACACATATAAAGAAGGTAAGGGCAAAATATTATATTTAATGAATAATTCTCGACAATGGACCCTACCAGTGCCATTACCGATAAGGCGAATAGCTGCCTTCTGAATGACGAATGCTCCATGAGCGCTAGGAGCATTGCCCCAAAGAGCCACACCATACGCTAGATGGCAGTGAAACAAAGAGAAGTACAACATCTTCAATATGGAATTATCAACGTATGGTCGGAGCCGACTCAGAAAGAAAACCTGTTGTGCAAGTTTAGAGCGGAGGCGATCCATGTGAGTAGCTCAAGTTAATCGTGTGTCCAAATAAATCCCCAACAATTCTACACAGTCCACATTGCCAGAGCCTTTACTAGCAGTGAAAGTAATATCATGAGTCTTGTCCATGTTCAGCTTAAGTTTATTAGCAGAAAACCACATACTGGCATTGTCTAGATCGCTTCTGCTCGCCTCAACACCACCACGTGTTAACAAGGTGGTGTCGTCCCCAATAAAATGCATGTAGACTTTTGAATGTTAACAGGCAGGTCATTGGTATAAATTAAAAATAGAATCGGTCCAAGAACCGATCCTTGAGGTACACCGGCAATTGTAGCCAGAATTTCAGAGTCATAGTTACCAATGGAAACGTACTGTTTACGATCGGATAGATAAGAGCGGAAAAGGTTCAGCTCTTTAGAACGAATGCATAATATTTTGACTTATATAACAAAATGTTAACATCGACACAATCGAAGGCCTTAGACAGATCACATAAAGTGGCATGGGTATTCATGGCATCATCCAGACCTTCGACTATTCGTTTGAGGAATACGTATGTATTAAAAGTTTTATTTCTTAACTGAATTTAAGTGTATCCTAAATAAAAAAAATGTTTTCAAAAGTTTACCTTTATGTCATTGTTCTTTGGTTTCCATTTTTACATACCTATGTAAAACAAGTAATTTTTCCATTTTTCTTATTTTTTAAATATTTTTTTAATAATGGCAAGTTATTGTTGTCAAAAAATATTTAACCTCCGTATCAAGAAAAAATAAAAGAGCTGCAGATTTGTTAAAATAGTTATTGAAACAATATTTATATAACATTTTTATGTATGTGCCTGATTTAGAAACTCTACGTATTTTCCGTTTTTAAAAAAGCAAATTAATTCCCTAAAAGAAAAATTGTTAATCATTCATAGTTTTAAAGTGGGCTATCTTTCTCACCAATTTCTGATTTCCCTTCTTTTTCATTCACCGTCACTGATACAGGTACTTTTGTCCTGTATTCCATATTTATTTACCTAAAAATGATTATTTTTATGCCTAAATAAGTTTAGAAACTAAATGTACTTACCAGTTTGAATATTTTTTCTGGTATTTAGTATGTTCGGATGAGTTGCTGTTTAAAAACCTCATAGTTCAACCTTCTATGTACATTCCCGTTGCCGAGTCTAGTTTCTCATTTTTTCACTATTTATTACACATATAACAGTGATAAGTAATACAATTAGGAGAGAAAATGGTGATAAGTATCATGCTAACACCATAAGGCATTTCGAGGTATTTCCTGGCATTTAGAGGCATTTTCTGGTATTTCTGGCATTTCGGTGGTATTTAGGGCATTTCGGGGTATTTCGGAAATTTTTTGTCGTATCGAGGCAATTTGTGGAATTTCGAAGGCATTTTATTTTGGTGCATTTTTCTTGGGGAAGCGAAACAACCCTCGCTCAACAGTGAGTACCTAACTTAAATATTAGTGCACGGAACTGATTGTATAAGATATGACATTGACAGTGAATCAAATTCGATGGTATATAGGAAATTACTAAATGTAGGGAAAAAACGTTTTCGAGTTTAATTTTCAAGACAAATTCAAATGTTTTATCAGATGTTTGGTATCTTTAATTCTATCGAAATATTATGCAACTATGAGACAAATGTATATTTTTTAATGGGAATCGGCTTCTGTTTGAAAAAATATTGTTTGATTTGTTTTGTTTTCCATTAACATAATATGCCAAATATGCGAGATATAGGGTGTCTTATAGATTAATGAAGTATATTTTTTATTTTTTGAAAGAAATAGGAAGAATGTATTTTTACGTATACATGTTTTAACATAGAAATTTAACAAAAAAATACGATAAACTCTTGAATATCTTACATTCTATAAGAAATAAAAGGTGAAATCAATCGAAATAAAATACAATTTTATATCGTTGGATCAAAAACATAAGATTTAATTTAAAAAATATCTAGATATCAGTGACACAAACTTTTTTTACGCCCATTATTATTATTTTTCTATTTTAAATATATTAAGTAATCATTGCACAACACTTATCGTTCAAGCTAAAACGAGTAAAATTTTTTTAAGAAACATCCAATAACTCCGAAATACCGCGTTTTAGATCTAGTTCTGTTTATCAAAGAAGGTCTTAAATTCAAAGAGAAATTAAAAAATGTAGTAATACACAGGTTGTGCCTTTTGAGAGAATGAAGTTAACTATCGTGCAAAAAAATGAGACACCCTATATATATATATATATACAACATTTT
>NW_019418492.1:659510-696788 GCF_000390285.2 Anoplophora glabripennis | reverse complement strand
GGGACCGCCTAGCCGGGTGTCTTGGCCGGTGGATTTCGATCTGCCGAGGTAAGCATCACGGACGCAGGCTGGAATTTGGATGGGTGACCTAAGGCAGGCTCGGGGACGTGGCTGTGGCAGCCTACCAGAGACCTGGGTCGCTCAACATTTGCCGCATGCGTGTGGTCCCCGATAAATGGTAATGAGAACAGAGCTAAGAAAATCTCTGTAACTACATACTATCATACATAAACTGTACGAGACTTTGCCACCAAGCTACCCGTGTAGTAAATAGGATGTTTGAAGAAAAGTACTCGAGTAATGAAGGAGAGTGTACAAGGGGCCTAGTAAGGCCAAAGTGCCGCGGTGGAAAAACAATTCCACCACTCTCCGATATACATACACACATACATAAAATCGGGATAGATTCAGTATTCTTCATATTTACCAAAGGTAGTATTGAGGTAACTACATATTCGATGAGAAGAAACTTTTCAGCACACCAAATTCTTTAAGAAATGATAGGTCTGAAACCAAAAAAAAATTGTTTGTCGGTCTGTGTAATTTGCAATGTAACAGTTAATATTTATTTTATTATTCATTATTTATTATTTTTTTTTTCGTGAACTTATCCTACTCGCCTTCGACATGGCTGGTGGACAAATCTTCATTCACAAAGAAAACTGCGTTATAATTTATTACAAAATAATAAATTATCTGAAATGAAAATCTGAAAATGTTTATTTGTAGTATTTTTTAAGTGATATTTTTTTGCGGCATTGTGCTGTCTTTTTTAATAGTAAGATCATTTTGGGGTTGTTGTTTACAAACATACGTTTGGCTATAATATATGAGTAATATAGTTTTTGAAAACGTTTTTACATAATCAAAAAATGTATACATTGTTGTGAAATGAATCTTGTAGAAAATAAAACTTCAAAAAAACCTCTTATCTTAAATTTTATTGTGACATCCTATTGGCAATAGATCAAGTAGGTACCTATACAATTTTTAACATCTCAAAGAGCCACAATAAAATGTAGCAACCTGGAAACGTCAATAACGTCAAAAAATGTCTCCGTAAAGCTTTCAGGGAACGCCGAATATTATTCGTTCCAATTTTCAATTCCGCCCTCCTCTCTATATTTACACGGCGAAAGGAACATTGGTGAGTGGCAATAGAGCCCCCATTTAAAAGTTCAGCAATAGGTGATCTGTTGAGTAAATTGTGTGTATTTGAGCGTTCTTGTAGAGATATATCGCGAACGCGCTACCTACAAGTGGACTTGGATCCTTCTTTTATCGCACTTCACCCGCAAAATCAATACCATAAGCACCAATTGGTTCAAATCGGCTCAGTACGGGCCGCAGTAAATAACGGAGACTAATGTCGGTCGTTCCAATTCCCCAAGATTTATTCGGACATTTCGCTCTTTTAATCAGAGATACTGAAAAGTCGACGGGGAAGTCGAGTGGGGGACTAAGGGGCGGGAAGTATTCCGGCCTTGCCGGCTTTTAAAACTTTTATTGCGATCATTGTTGCCCGTAAAGCGAATAAAGTAATAAATAGACCTTTTCCAGCGAATAATTTAACAAAACATAAAAATAAGAAAATATGAGAACACTGTGACTTTGGAACTAATGAAGGCGTTTCTGTACCGCTTCCCACAGTCTATGCAGTGTCTTTAAAAGTATTTGTTGGAATTCCACACATACAGGGTGTTTACAAACTTGAAGAGGATATACGAAGGATAAATAAGCCGAGTACGAAAACTGAATTAGCAGAATACGTTTCGCAAATAAAATATATTTTTATATATCTGTCGATTCACCACAATAATAGGAAGAAACATTTTTGGAACTTCTGACATTGAGAAATGTATCTCCGTGTGTTAGTATGAATGTCTGGAGAATGGTTTGGTTTGCTGAAATTAAACAAGAATACCTTGTTTTTACTAATTTCCCCCTTTTTTTTTGAAAAATAGTATATATCGTGCTAGTACACGTACTAGTATCGTGCTGCGATTGTTCACTCACTTTATGCTAATTTGGAGTCAACTTTGTAGCTTATTCACGTTCTCACCAGGAACCTAATACTGAATAATGTACAGAATCATCTAACCCGACGTTCGAACGGTCTTCTCGTAGACTTCGTGAGACTGGCTTCTCGAGTCGCTCTTAGCGGGATACGAAAGTGGAGTATTTTTTTTTGTTTTCGAGCTCTTGTGTTTATGTCATCATGATGGCTTTGAAGCCTCTTTTATGGCTTTGGAAGGATGCACGATGCTGCTTCAAACAGTATGAAGCAGTTACCGAGCGACGAAGGTAATTTGGCAGGAAAATTCGAAAGTATAGCGAAAATTTCTTTAGTCTACTATTGTGCCTCAGACTCCATATATGTCTTTCGAGACATCTATTATGACAGTATAGAGGTGTTTTTAGTTGTTATTGTTGCAAATTTCTTGAAATTTCCACAATGAATTGATAAAATGAAAAAATTAATACGGACGTCCAAAATCGGTTTCGGAAGGTAGGTAATTTTCTCTGGCTAGTAATACGATAATATGAGCAGAAGATTTTCAGTTTGGGCATTTTTGTTTTAGTTATCGCAAGTCAAGTTCCTTTCATGTTTACTCGTCAGCAGTCTATACAATTACTAATTGCCCCTAACAATGGCCTCTAATCCACCCAATTCAACATAGTAGCAAAAGAATGACGGAGTAACGTTTCCTTTATTCAATTTCACTTCAGCGCGCCCCTCTCTTTTAATGGCCGGCAGTATGCATGCAAGTCTCGTCTCAATCTGAGTAGTTCGGCGGAGGTTTTCAATTTGCGAGTGGGATTTATCGCGGATCGACTTTATAGACTAACTCTAATGCTAATGCTATTAGTATGTAGCATTCTTATGCTTTGCCGTACAGATTGATCGAGTGCTCCTCCGTAGCAGATTAGTTTCCATCGCATGAATGGAAATTTCATTTTTATTATGTCCCCGATCGTCTAGCTACTGTGACCCCGTCCATTATTCTCGTTCAGTAAACCCAAACAAATGGAATCGTACGAGTTTCTAGTTATATTAAAATTCCTTAAATTGATTAAATTGAGAATATAAAGGCTGCCTTCTAAGGAAAACTTTATTCTAATAATAACTTAATGCGTGAATGGTTCAGTATAATAATTGAGATGTTCAATGGATACGAAATTTCTATGAGTATCGTCATAAGTCTTATTTGCTCACTGTTATCCCTTTTCTTGTTATTCTTTATATTCATTTTCTCTTTTTCTTTCTTCTATGTCTTTAAAATAACTAGAATTGCGCACATTATGATGACTAGGACTCAAAGAGTGTCGTTATCTCACAATCAGACTTAAAAATTCAAAAGTGTAGTAAAATTTTATCAATAACGCATCAATAAAATATATCTATGTTCTCTCATAATTTTTTCAAATTGATAACAACTGTTTAAACATACAGGATGTCCCCATTCTCACAAGTCAAATTGTCGTGACGACAGTGAAAATAAGAAAAAATGTTTCTATAAGGTGGGGAATTTTATAAGAAAGCAAATTTTCTCGGCACCCATTGTGAGGTACTGATCTTTGCCATGTTACTTTTATAGAGTACAGGTATTTATAATCCTACAAGAACTAAAATTTAATTCTTTTAAATAAAATTAGCTATGAAACAGTAGCTAACAAGTAATCCAACAGAAAATTCAAACGGAAGCTAATAAATAATATTAAAAGAAACACACAAACATAAGTAAATAATCGGTTTACTTACCTGATTTTTACTATATATGCCTAAAATTTTTTCCATTGCTGTCCAAATACGCCTCAACACATTTGAGTTGATAGTTGTCTCCTTCTTAATTGCATTTTCTCCTATACTACTAGCAGAATCCCACATGCCTTAGTAAAGTCTTCAGTTTTCAGCGTCTGAATTTGTAATTAATCGTAGAGTACCAGAATTAATACGCTAGTTAACATCTTCAATCTATTTCTAATATTACTTAGTACTTTACATATAATCACTTTGCAAATGAATATTCGACCCAACTGGAAACTTTATTTTATTGAATGAATTTATTAAAAGTTATGCAGTCTGAGCAATATATTAGTAATTAAGAAAAATGGTAATTAAATTCCACGATTTTTTGTAAATTGAGCTTAAATCATTGAATAAAATTATAATAGATTAGAATAGAAAATATAAAAAAAATAAAAAATTCAATTAAAATTGCATGATTTAAAAAAAAATCTATATTGTTTAAACAAATCAGGTATTCGGTTGATTCAAATATTTATTGTATAGGTTTTTTATCTTATATATAAAATTCTCGTGTCACAATGTTCGTTCCCGTACTCCTCCGAAACGGCTTGACCGATTCTCATGAAATTTTGTGAGCATATTGAGTAGGTCTGAGAATCGGCCAACATCTATTTTTCATACCCCTAAATGTCCACCCCAAATTTTTTTTTTTATTTTGGAAAAAATTTTCTGTTTTTATTTTTTCATGATTCAGCATTGAAAATACATACAGTTCTAAATTTTCACCCTTATACGATCAACCCCTGATTTTTAATCGCGATTTTTATATTATTTTGTTCCATCCACGGTTCCACAAGATGGCAACACAATGTTTGCCGGGTCAGCTAGTTACTTAATAAAATCATCTTGAAGGTTCATATTTGTATCTTCAATAGTTTATGAGACATATATAGTCAAAAACTGAACAATACGAAAAAAATCTTAATTTTTTATAAACAAATTCATATAACTAACGATTTACAATAGCTACAAACTTGATCGAAAGCTCATTTTAGAGACTAATTCTATAAAATTGTCTTGAATGTCCATAACTGTATCTTTAATAAATAGTTTAAAAGTTATAAGCTGTTCCAGAAAATACCAAACTGAAAAATTCTAAAAAAACAATCGAAAAAAACTTTTTTTTGACAAAAAATTATACAGGGTGTTCAAAAAGTTTAGAACCTCCCCCCCCTCTATCTCAGAAAATAATGTTCCAACAAAAAAATGATTAGAACAAAAGTTGCAGCGTTTTGAGTGAGCAATCCAACTTGTCCATGACCTTGAAGGTCATTTAGAGGTCAAGTTGAAAATTTTTAATAAAACTATATTTTTGACCCCGGAAATGGTAAGAGCGGAAAATTTTACATTCGAATGTAACCTTGACCATGACCTTCAAGGTCATTTAGAGATCAACCTGAAAATTTTAAATGGAACCGTATATTTTTGACCCCAGAATTGGTCACAGTAATCTCGAAGGTTCTCATCAGTGGAAAAATTACCAAGATGTTAGGGTTAAAAGTGAGCAATCAAACGGTGACCTTGACTGTAACTTGGAGGTCGTTTTCAGGTCAATTTGAAAACTTTTTGAATAAAATTTTTAGTCTAATATATTAGATCCGTTCCGGGGTCAAAAATATACGGTTCCATTTAAAATTTTCAGGTTGACCTCTAAATGACCTTGAATGTCATGGTTAAGGTCACATGCGAACGTAAATTTTTCCACTCTTACCATTTCCGAGGTGAAAAGTATACGTTTCCATTTAAAATTTTCAACTTGACCTCTAAATGACTTTCAAGTTAAAGGTCACCGTTGGATTGCTCACTCAAAACCTTGCAACTTTTGTCCTAATATTTTTTTTTTTTTTGCGGTTTTTTTTGGTTGGGGGGGTGTTCCAAACTTTTTGATCACCTTGTATATGGTTAGTTTTGCTATGTTTTTTTCTATCTAAAAAAAAATAAGAGCACTTTTAGCGATTGTTTATTAAAAATCGTTAATTAAATAAACAAATTTTCAACACTTTATTTTTTTCTGTAACCTTCCGGAGAATTGCATATTATAAATTTAAAGAAAGAAAATAATTCTTAATATATTATTTAAACAACCATAAAATAAAAAACGATTGTAAACAATTATAATTTTTTTTTAATCATAATATACCTACTCTAAATATTGAAATCCAAAAAAAAAAATGAAAAATATGTAATTATTGCATTTGTTTATAAAAATTATTTGAACAAATGTACTGAAAGATATTTAGCTAATGTTTTTTAACATCAAGAACAGTACCAACTTTATTTTCTCTTAAGAAATTATTTGGACCACTTTTTATTAATTTTTAATTATTTGTTAACTAAGAAAATTAATAACTAATGAGTGATAACTATCTCCACGAAGCAAAATAATTTTAACACCTTTTTTTGAAACGATTATCCGACTTTGAATATTAACGTGAACTCTAACAATTTTAGTTGATTAACAATAGTCCTATTTATTGAAAAATCGATAAAAAAAATTTGTTTCTCTATGGAATTTTTTTTATTCAAATGTGTAAATAATAATTTTTTGAAACTTTTATGTTAACATTTAATATAAAAAAATACGTATATTGCTTTCGACGCTAAAAGTCCTATTTTTAACATTAAATTAAAATTATAAATAATGACAATAGAGATTCAGAAGTTGGACATTATTATAGAAAACTTCCTCTTCTTTTAGGATCTTTTTTCAAATTGACGCCAACGCTTACATTTTTCGAGTTATTTGCAAAAAAATTAACCCTTTTTTTAATGTTTATTGTTTTTGTGCGTATATGATTTTTATGCACATTTTTCAATACACTTATATGTCAGAATCATTGACGTTCCCATACTATTGATACATTTGAGGCGGTAGACTAACACCCTCATTACGTTATAGTTCATACAACAAACAACCCTTGCGTTAGCAGCCAGCCCCATGCATATTTAACCTGCATTTGTTTTTAGCCACGGCTTGCAGTTAAATTAGTAATAAAGAGTATAATAAAAGCCTTTGAACTTGCCCAGCCGAAGCAATTTAGCAAGTGTTTGCGAGAGCAAACATTTTAATGAATCCGGTGACTTTGCTCTAATTACTTTGTAATTTTGTAATGAACAATTTTCATAGTGACATCGGACCGAACGACCATGAGAATTTACATGTGTCTGGTGTGTCCCTTGTGTTTACAATGCCTTTGTCCCGACAAGTGTTGCAGTTCGTAGTGCGTAAACACAGAGTAAATAGTGGAGGGACGTTCTGGTTTACATTTTCATCAAACAATTTTTCAAGCTCGCTTAAGTTATACAATATGTTTCGTAACAACGTACCACAACTTGTGGATAATAAAATATTAAAAAATATGATACTTTCATGGAAATTATCGTATTTTATTTCTATACAGGGAGCGTAAAGGTATTGTTTTAAAAGATTTTGCAAATATCTGCAAAAGAAACTGATACAGTCTGTACGATATATGTTGGGAAAGAATTTCAAGAAGATCACTTCGTCAGTTTTTTGGAATTAACCGCATTCGACACCCGAGGTAAAAAGACATTGGCGGAAAATTTCAAGGCACGCCCTTGCCGCCGTGGTAAATTGTTACATTATTTACCACGGCGACATTTTTACAGAACTTTATTGGCTTATTCTTTTCTTGAAATTCTATACAAATTCTCAACATATATTGTACGGACTGTATGTCATATTGAAATTTGGTAGGCGTCTGTTTTGGCGGATTCTAAACAGCCTTATATGTTTAGTTTTTAAATAAGTTATACAGGGTGTTATCATGCTGCAAACTAGGAATGTTTTAGGACACAAGCTTTTTGAGGTTAAAATTTTAAGAAGGTTTTCTTATGTGTTTTTTAATACTATACACAGAGAACAAAGTCAGATTTACTAAGCGGTTCCTGAAATGAGGACAGGAATAAGTTTCGTCAATTTTTATATAATATTCTTTGAATATTATTTGTAGGTGATAATAAAAATAATTACAATGTATCGTGAATTTTCACACGATTTGTGCTGGTCTTCATTTAACGAACAATTTTGTGAATTTTTGGAACAATGTTTTTTCCGTATACACAAAACATGTATTGTTTTAAAAATTTGCCATTCGTCAGATATTTGCTATTCCCGAAAGTTTCATTTTTCTTCAAACAGACATTTGTTATTTAAAAACTAATCAAATCAGGCTGTTTGAGGCCTCTCAAAACATAACTCTACCAAATTTGAATAAAGTAGGTTGTTTAGTTTGGCAAATAGCAAAATTAACTAAAAAAAAATAATTTTGAAGTCTTTTAGCTTCAAAAAAATCCATAGAAAAAGTCTTACATTTTAATTTTCTATTAATTCTAGAATTTATGATAAATTAATCTGAAATACCAATTTCAACATAGTTAAATTTCTTTTAGTTAGTGATAATTTAATTTGCTATATCTGAAACATTCGACTAAAAAATAATTGAACTTTAGGGGGGTATTTTTATGTATAACCTTCTGTGAATTTACAACAGTCTTTTATCGAGGGTTTTAAAAATCTAAACAAGTTACAAACAATATCTCTTCACTGTATTACAATTTTTACAATCATTCAACTTTAATTTGCAAAATGTGTTTCTTTTTTCAATAGAAAAAAATATTAGGAGATAGAGAAAAATGAGTATAATACGATGGCATCATTATTTAGCCCCCTTTTCAGACTGTTACTGACCAATTCACGTCAGCCAGTTATTCACAGCATTNGCCCACTTTTAACAGTTGTGTAGAAAATAGTTATTTATGATACAAGTGTTAAAAGTGGCATTTTATTTTGTGAGTGAAGATGATTAAAAAACGAGCGTAGCGAGTTTTTTAACTTCACGAACAAAATAAAATCACTTTTAACACGTATATCATACACTATTTTTTCTACAAAACAATCGGAAGAACTTTAAACTCAATAAAAATAAGAAATCAAAAAATACCACACAGATCGCAGTGTTTATGAACCAAAATTTTCGTAGCAACCAGTACTTTTAACACGCGTGTCAAAAAATGACATTTTTAACATCAAAAATGACAATTGAAAAGCCCACTTTTAACAGTTTTGTAGAAAAATTATTTTTTATAATTAATATAATAATAATAATTTATAATATTAAATTGTTATTGTTGCCCAGCAAGAACCTCCAGAAGGTCTGAGCATGCCTTGGCAAAAATCAGTTTTTATTAACATCATAATGTTAATTTTTTAATTTGCTGTAAGCTTACGGGAGATATATTAATTTGCCTTACAATGCTAACATAAACAAAAAGTTTTTTACATATATCAAATTATATTAAGTATATCGCAGTGCCTGTTTGAGTAGATAACTGCGAATCAAATTACTTAGGACTTCAACAACATTTTCTGTTAAAACAGTGGGTCTGCCTGTCGACTTGCTCTTGCAAATACAATATTTTTCCTCATACTTTTTAATGAGGATTAATTTGTGGTTTTTAAACACGTCATATATGATATTAGCAACAGGAAACACTTCAACAAATCGTTCCATAAAGGATTGCAAAGAGTAAGACCAAGTTCTATATGCATTCCTTGTACCATTGCAAAAATGTGTCATGAAAATAAATGCGTCTTGTTCCGGTGTAAACGGAATTTTTAACAAATCTACAAGAAATAAAAATTTAACATTCGTAACATAAAATATTCGTTTAACTTACGTGAAAAATTAAAGGAATCCTTATATTTCAACATTTTTATAGTTTAGGTGGATTTTCTTGTTCTAGATCTTACTAAAAGTACGATTTCTTATCTGCATTCTTTTATACTGAAGATAAGAACGAAAAATAGATGATATTGACAACACTATGAATAAATTTATAAAGAACCAGTTAATTAATATATTTAAATTCAAATGAAAGTAGTTCTAATCTTAACTGTTTTAATAATGTTAATTTATATCAATTGTTGAATTTACCTACATATTTTTGTAAATATTGGTTTATATTTTATCCTCGTTATATTTTTTATTTTCATATTTCTATTCCAGCAACGAAATTAAAATAATTATTGATTTAGCGCTAGTGATTGATCTTCTTATAATAATATATTACAAAATATGAATATTATTAATATTCTTTATTTTTTTCAGGTAAGCCACTATAAGAAATCAAATCAAAACGATGAGTAGGTAAGTGTATGTTTAAATATATTTGTTGATCCTGATTTGCTGCGACTTTTGATTCCTGTTGATTACAAATTCTAGAAGATGAAGTAAATAATAGCTGAATGAACGTCATATGACATCTCTACCAGTGGAAACAGACAAAAACAAATAAATTTAAACTTAAATAAAACATTCTTAAAAACAAAGTCATTATCGTTGTGAGTTTTTTGGTTAGGCATAAATTTTTTCATAAAGATTGAGTATTTTGCACCAAGGGTTTGTTTGATTTTTTCGCATATGTCAAATAAAACACGAAAGCTATGTCCCAAATAAATAACTGCAGTTAACTTTTTGGCTGCATTAGTAAAATCAATAATAATTACCTTACCGTCTTTATTGCTGCTTACAAATACTCTTGGAGAATCCCTTGCTGTCACTTCTGCAATTACTCTTTTTACTACCGTCGCCAGCAACGAAACAAGGGGCACTTCCGTGTGTTTATTTTACGGCGCAACATAATAAAAGTAATCATTATTCAGGGGGGATGAAGCGCAGGTGATGGCGAATGACCCGGGCTGCGAGATAGCACTTATCAAGTCCCGCCGCGCCATCTATCATCAACAGCGCGCCATTATCTCGAGGTGTACGGAATATGGACGCTATTTGCATAACTCTAATCTGCATACACTTACCGACTCGGGAAACAAACTTCCCGAATGCACTAATTTACTTTTTCCTTGGGCGCCCGAAAGTTTTCTTCTATATTTATGCTTAATTAATTTACTTAATCATGTTTACTTTGCGAAACGACCCGCTGACAAATTTATCGTAATTTCGGTATGCATATTCATTCGCAGAAGTAAATGCTGAGACTCGTCTGCTTTGTGTTCTTTAAATTGGAATTGTTCTTGAAACAAAAAATTCCTCATTCATTATGATACGGAGAACGAAAATACCCGGATTCGCAGCACTATGTAAGCACTGAGGTTATTAAGAAGCATTCATTGATTTAGGATAATGACTACCTGGGTCCACCTAAATTCAGTTACCTCTCATCGTAAAATTCGGTGGTCGAAATGTTTTTAATGCAATGAGGAAATCTCGCCAATTTAGTCCTTCGAAAAAAATTACTGTAAATATTTTTTTAACTGTCTCAAATATTTTGAATATTAGCTACAAGTAAAATAAAGTTTCTGCACATGCATACTTCTCATCAATGACTACATCATTTGTAAAGTGTTTTATTGAATTTTCAAATTCAATTCCAAGTTATTAGATTATTATTAATATTATTGTCAACAAAACGTATTGCTGTACATATAGCTGCCATAAATAAACATGTTGCAATGATAAGCAAACTCGCTATTTTCCCCGCCCATTTACATCACGAATAAAGACGAAGTATTCCGAAGGCATACATCGTAAACATAATTCCAGTCACGTCATAAATCATTGTGCTAATATGGTGTACACGTCGTGGTGCCTTTTATGTGTGTGTTGTTTTGATTATTACGAAATACTATGCCTTTCCTTATCGCATTATCTGTTTTTCTTTGGTAAAAAAAAATGATTACACCATGTATTAGTTAGATTAGATTTCATTAATTTGCTATTACATGATTTTCCATTTGACATTTTTGTGATTGTAAATTATATATTTTAATTTGTTGCATAATTTCTACGGATATATTATTTATATTATATATATTATTTATACGTTCTACGGATATAATATTTATTTATACAGGCTTCTCACTACAGCAGAAGTTAATATCGTAGATATAGGTTCTAATTGTTCTAAAGAAACCGCTCAAAATTCGCTCTTTTTGCATTAAATAGAGCTTATTTTCACGGTAAGTTTAAAAGAAGAGAAATCAACGTATCGGACTGGCATTTTAGAGATAGTTAAAGAAAGGGTTAAACTTTTACTTTCAGAAAGTTGTACATCGATAGTTCATGTAATAAACACGCTAGTAGGAGTAAAAATTAACGTAATGGAAGGTCTGCACATGGGAGAAGGAGCGCCGGGCCCACGCATGCGCGGGAACGTCGCTCTCGTCGCACCCGAAATTTTTACTTGAAATTCGTTTTGATTCTAATGTACTCAGCAATATCACACAAAAAAGGAGTTACTTGATTTTCTCATGTTTGAATATAGAAAAAGAGTATTTCAGCAACAGTTTCGCTGTAAGTAAGGGACAATTATCAATTAATATATCCTAAAATTTGACTGAAAACAACCGAAACGTCAAGTTATTCTAGGTGACATTTTTATAGGCTTTCCCTGTACAAATTTGATTATTTTACATTTCAATTTAAATGAGAAAATCGGAATTAAATTATAATTAAAAACAGAGTTATAAACAGCGTTAGTAATAATCAATTGATAAATTAATGGGGTTTTGAATAATTAAAATTGATTACACGTTGACCTATAATCGTTGAAACGCAACAAAACATATAATTACCTACCTATTTTGTGAGTGAGTAATTTGTTTGATTTATAATTTATCAGTTGAAATTTAGCCACAGGTGAGCAGGTTCATGGCGCTGAAATATCAGGAGTTCGCGTTACTGAACATTATTATGCCTGCGAATCCTTTGAAATAATCTTAATTTGTTCTTAAAATGCGGTGTAACAGATTGCATTAAAAGTAAGTTCAAAGTAATTACATATATACTTTGACATTACGGGTTTTCCCTATTTTATGTCCAGATGTTGGGAAGGATTTAAAAAATACAGAAATAATAAGTCGGTCATTATTTGTTTCGAATTTAGAAGCTAATGAGATTATGAAGAGTAAATAAACATTTAAATTTATAAACCATATAACAACTTGTTTTAGATCTAAGACTAATTTATGACTGTGAGTTGATATATAACCTAAAAAGTATGGTATACTTTAATTGTCGGTGCTACTCAATGCCTAGTAGCACAAAACATTGCTTTTATACCACTGGCACAGAGTTACCTACTAATCTGTTAATCTGTAGGTAGATACTATGATACAGAAGCAGATGAATCTATAGTTTCTCGAAATATTTTTAAAAATTATAAAAAAGATTAAAATACAAGTTGCCCGCTGTGTATAGTTTGGTCATCTCATCATTTAGAAAAAGTTTTTAAAAGACAATTTAAATTAAAATGGAAATATTCTTTTGTCTTTACAGTTGCCCAATTATGAAAGCTGATTGATTTAACAGTTGAAGACAAAATTGACGGTTAATTCAGGTTTGAGGTTAATGATATTATTTTAATTACAAATACAGGGACTCATAAAATTTTTGCTCTTGGAAATAAATAAAGAATTATTAAAGAGATATGTGGTTTTGGTGGCAGAATCAGATTTAACATTACCTGTTAGAAACTTAGTGAAGCAAATTACTGAAACATAATTGGAAAATATTAATATTTCCACACCATCTTCATTCGTATCTTCGCTATTAATCTGGTTAAAAAAAAAAACAAATAATTGAAGACTTTGTGGAGGCTACAAATATTAATATATATTTACATGGTTAAAAGTGTTTTCTACAACCGATTTAGTCGGAGTTTATTATCGAATTCCAGCAGCAGACAACGATATTTATAAAGCACCATTTGGACTATCCGAATTTTTACATTTTCCGTTTGGTTTGAGAAATGCTGGCCAGAAATATTTATGAATGAAGTTCTATCAGCATTTGATGTTATATTGTGATACATAGATGATGATATCCTTATATTCAGTAAATCTGAGATCATTTAGAGATTGTTTTTAAACATTTACAGGATTACGGACTTAATATCAAATCAAGTAGATGTGTTTTTAATATAAATGCATTAAATTTTCTGTTATAAAATTTCTGCAAAAGAAGAAAGAGTAAAAAAATTCAAACAACCTTTAACAAACGCTCTAAGAACCAAATCACAGAAAACGGTATCAAAGTCATCAATTAGATTATTAATTTTTGCATAATTTAACACTGTAAATATTTCAGCTTGACTAAATTTATCTTGTACGCGAATTTTATATGCGTAAAAACAACTTTACTAGATTTAGCACCGGAACACATTCCCTGTTACTGTAGATGCTTCTGATTTAGCTTCTAATTGGAGCAGTTTTGGAGTAAAGCAATAATTATTCATGGAACCATTCACTTATTTCAATTTTTTTAAATAATTGTTAGTATGTAATTGCTTTATTTGACCACTATTATAGAAATGAGTTCTAGCAGCTGTTAAAATAAATGACTCAACTTTGAGAACACCCTGTATGTAAACCAGAGAGTACCTATTTCCCACCATATCATTAACCTATGGAAGCAACTTCGAAAAACTCATCTAAAAGGTGTCCAAAAAAACGTAAGATTCATATGAGAAAAAAATATTGTATTAATTAAAAAGTTGGCACGTAATTTGCGCACAGTCTGAGCTACACTCTCTCCGTACCTACTTGTAATAAATTTTTACGATCTTCAGTCACTCATCCGTCGTATAGCGCTCCATTTTGTCTAAACGCAACATATTTACTACAGCATGGCATCCTGCACAATGCTGCCAACTCTTCGGAATGAAAATGGCGCACAATTCAAATTCTGCGTTACTTTTGGGAAACCCTTTATTTACAATTAATTGCAATTATTAATTTGGCCTTTGTGGTGATTTCTTTAATTATACTGGTATATTATTACAATGTCAATAAAAATAATATTTACAAATTACTAAACTGTCATGTTTGACAGCTCAGACAAATGCAGATAAGCTTTCGAAAGGTTAACCAATGATTTTTTTCTTGTGACGGGCTAATTAACCTACCTACTAATTTTTAAATTATGATTTGTTTAATTTATTGAGAGTGACAAAATATTAAAATAGAAAACTATGTCACTAATACTTCAGACAACAGGCTGCATTTAGTTTGTATAATCTCTAGGCTAAAAAAGAGGATAAAAACGAAGTAAAATCACTTAATTCAGCGAATGTGTAATATCCGTATTCACAGACATATTAAAATGTCATTTAAGTGGAAATACCAACTTACGTGTTATCTGCGCCTTCGCTAGCGTCAGGATACTTCAAATTTTATCAGGCTAACTCAGTAACCTCCATTTCTGCGCGCATAAAACGTGAATTGTTGAGCGCGCTTCCAAACATCTGGTACGTCGGCTTATTGTCAGAAATAACATCACGACTGCTCATTCCGAGCAGCTACACATGATCGAATCCGAGGCTGAAGGAAGGCGCGGATTAGTCGCGGAGTTCTGCTAGGAAGTCGGGAGATAGCTGCATTTAAAGCTCCTTATCCTGGGCGGATGATACGGCGACGCAGCCTTCATAAACACGAAGACATTTACATAGAGGCGGCGATAAAGCCGCGCGTTATCCCGAGTGGATGTTTTATGGCCCAATTGCTATAATTCTAATAGCATCCACGAGAATTTATTTACTTTTAACCGCGCTACTGTTCGCGTTCACGACGAAATTGGATTATTACAGACCAGAACACTATCTGTACTCGCAGTACTTACCGCGTTTATAAATCTGCGCGCCGGGGTTGTTCCCTTTATCTCTGACCTTTTAGCAATTGCTCAAACCGCCAACTCGCCACTAACGTTAAAACTCGCTGAAATAATTTGTGTTGTACAGCACTTTTATACTAGTCGCCTTCCCTTGGCAAAAATCTGAGATAACTTTGAATAACGCAGCTCCACAAAAAAAGTTATGTATAGACTTTCCGAAGTCAGTTGAACATGTATAAAAACGTCCAGCAATAAAATTTAATTGAGCTTCATAGCCGTTCCTAAAAAAGTTTTCTGCTAAAGGTAAAAAATAATAATTTGTACCTATATAATGTGTAGAAAATTTCTATTTACTTATGTTCATTTAGCCAACAATACACTGTAAAAAAATAGGTGTGAGTGAAAGCAATGCATGTTCGGAGTGAAATTATTGAGTACATTTTCACTCAATATTGGTCATTTTGATCATTTTACTCATTTGTATATTTAAACTAAACTAAAACTGAGTACTTTCACTCAAATATAGGTACTTCTTAAATAAATTCTACACGTTAACTCGTATTTGGTGCACTTGTACCTAAATCAGAGTAAATGTCCTCAAGAAGATGGCACCACTTACATATTGCTTCTGAAATCTCGACCACAGTTGATAGGAGCCCGTTAGATGCTCCAGAAAAGCGTGATCGCCAGGAGAACAGGCCTTAGCCGACGGCCGCAGGTCTCAGCTGGCGGGTCTCAGCCAGGGCAGGAGGAGGCCCCGCGAAGTGAATTAATTTCAACACTATATCCTAATTAATCATTTATGAGTGATTTATTTTTACACTCAATATTTAGTTAATTAAAAACCAAGTCTGAGTAAAAAATGACTCGATAATAGTTTTTAATCGTATTAGAGAAAAAGTCAACTCTAAATTGGTTTTATATATTCAGAATAGAGTTGCCCAATTGATAGTTAGCAGTAACTCCGATTTTAGTAAAACTCGCTCATTTCTGATGCAATAGTTTCACTCAGTTGTACTCATACTAATAGAGTGAAAATTTCACTCAATTGGGTGTGGACAGAAACCTTAACTTTGACCCTTCTAAAGAAATATGTGTCCATCATGTGTCTTCATATGGTTTCCATATCCTTCATTTCTTAGTTTACTGTCATCACGTGAATAGGACGACTAAAATCTGAACGAAGCTAGCCTTCAGTACGCCACAGTTTTTTTGTAAAAGGTTTTGCTACTAATGTCTTTTTTTCTTTGTTCACTTTTTCATCATCTCTACAATGTGAGTCCATAAATATGTTAAATGTTGATTGTTTAAATTTGTTGTTTAGTTCAAGCCAAGGCAGATGCAAATATTTTTAAGGAATATATTCCGGCACACCCACATCGTAATTTTATCGGTATAGAGACCGAACCGTTCGATTTTATATCCGTATATGGAATTGCTCTTCACCGCATGTTACAACCGTCATTATGAAGTGTCCTCAGGTGATGCCGTAACGAAGTTATACGCCAAACGTGGTCTCCATGGCAGTTATTGCAGATTTAAATTGGAGTTATGCTTTACTGTCAAAGAATTCATAACCGATTTTATTGCAAATTTGATTTTTTAGTGCCGCAGCGCAATTTTTGCAGGGTTGCACTTTTATTTCCAATGGATATCGGGAATTCAGGGTGCCGTCAGTATTGGTGTTCCCTGAGTCTTGTTATTCCAATAAGATTTTGTATATATGCTACTTGAAATATTTCCAAGAAGGATCAGATGTAAGTCTTAGTTCATTTAAAATATATATATACCTAACAAATAACCTAATACAAAACTCAAATAACTAATGAATCAATAATAATTGAAATGCACAAAAATAAGAAATAATCTGTTTACTCGCCTGATTTTGACAGCATATGACATACTTAAAATGTTGTGGTTAATTTTTGAGTACTGATACCAGAATCCTTTTCCTCGTCCAACAGCATCGTTTTCTCCTAACAAAACGTAGGCTCTAATCATACCAACTATGATCCGTATTCAATACATACTTTTTCATAATATCACAGAAACTTGAAAATGAAAACACAATAAAATACACTTACACTACACAATTCCTGTTTCGGCGAATTAACGTGGTTGTTTTGTTTGTCCTTTATTCAGAGGCGGCAATGCGGCATTTTAACGGAATAGCGGAGGCTAACCTCGTTACCCTTCGTAAGCTTTCGGAACAGGATCGAGTTCTGCTTAAATTTAAACTGTTCACTGTTTAATTTCTTTGTTGTTTTATTTATTGTGAATTAATTTGATATGTCCAGTGCCGATTGGCTACTGAAATGGCTGAATAAGGAAAAAGAGTAGAAACACACTGTATTTTGTTTAGAATTTCATAACTTGTTAATAGTATCTGTATTAATTTTCCTACATGTATCCCCTAAAAACTTGAAGCGATTTTAAAAAAATTATTCATATCAATCATAGTAATAAATATTTTTACTTATTTTTTATTATGAACATATTTTGATCACGTCAAAAATAATTTTATAACATATGAATTGGTTTTATTTACAATTATCTACTTACCAATATTAGTTACTATTTAATAAATCATGCAAAAATTTAAAAAAAAAACAATAGCACGTTTTTTTAATGTTCGGCGCTTTGTCCACATTGATATCAAGAAAATATGGTGACTTTAAAGTAACACATCGCTTAGTCATACTACTAAATTTACTAGATTGATTTAAAAAACTAACAACTGGAAACATTGGTAGTGCTTACCATGCTAATTTCCAATGGCCCAATGGCGGCGTAAACATGAATGAAAGTACAATTTAAAAATTATAATTTAAAATTACACCCTGTTTCCCATTTTTTTTAATGTACCTATACATTTACATTACAAACGTCCATATAAGAAATTATGCATGTCTTTCCAATCTCAATTGAAAAACTAAGAGGTTGACAGTATGTACCAGGTTCGGTTGCTGACGCAACAACTCGGCATTGACATATTTGAAAAACTTGTTTCCATATTTATTTAACCTTACCCATATAAAGGTCTGGTCGAGTTAAACGTAGAGGTAGTAGAAATGTATACGCCCAGTTGAAGAATGCGCGCACGCCGGTAAACGGCGCACAAACACAGCCGCACTGGGCGACTAGCCATAAATTTCAGTTGTTGACAAATTGCGTAGCAGTGCAGTGCAGCAATGCGGAATTTGGTGTGATTAAGGTAATTTTAATTGATTATAGGCACCTATTATTCTACCTACTATTCTATTAATCATTCATATTACAATTGCGAAAGGGATAAGAAATAAGAGGGATATTTTGTTTACTAATATTATCACAACATGGCATTTTGGAGACCTTTTGAAACGGAACAAAACGAAATTTACCATTAATACAATAAAATTGTTTGAGGACATAAATAATTAAAATATGTTGGTGGCCAAATGAACATATAATAGAAATTTTCCACACATTATATACAAATTATTATAAGTTTTTGCTTTTAGCAGAAAACTTTTTTAGAGGCGCCTATGAAACTCATTAAAATTTATTGCTAAACGTTTTTATACTTGTTCAACTGACTTCGGAAAGACTATAATTAATAGTTGATATTTCAGTTTAAAAGAAACATGCGCCTAGACGATTTTAATAACACATGCATTCATCTAAATAAATTCGCTGTTCAAGTGTTACATAGAATTCGTTACAATATGCTCTCCAGGCCCGACGGTGGATATATAGCACGAAGATAAATTACATGCACCAACTTTAGAGTAATTAATTAGAAGTTGCATTTTTACAGGTCATTACTCAAACTGTAAGCACCAGAAAGTCGGACTGTGATAAAAAAAAACTTACTTCGTGCGCCATTATATAAATTGAATCTGCGCCGAGATTAATTTCTCTACACATTCGCATGTAAAAAGGTTACAAAGTGGAAAGGAAAATTAGGATTCATTTTGATCTTATTCTGTAATAAGAAAAAATGTTAAACGAAAAATGTGAGGTTGCACTTAAAATTTAAAGTTGTTACCTCTAGAGAAGTCGAAAATGGAAAATAACATTGAAAAATGACGACTGAAGAATGTTTTAGGTATGTCAAATTTAAGTTTATCACGAGAATGTAGAAAAATATGTAAAATATTCTTAGTTCTGTCTTAGGATTCATGAGCTTAAGAATCTGTGTTCGTATAAATTTTGTCATTGGATTTGCAATTTCTTTCTTTATTTAGATAATAAAACACAATTTGACAAACATAAAAAATAAGTTTGTCTTTGATGTTTTGAGAATGAAATCAGAAAAGTTTCTAAACATTTATAAAAATGAGTTAATATACTGAGTGTCCCAGAATAACGTGTACAACAGAAGACCACAGATTCGTGGACTCAAAATAGGCAGATTTAGATTAATTCACCTATATCCGAAATCGCTTGGTTTGGCCGCTAGATGGCTTCAAATGTGGGGAGAAAATTTTTTGAATTTTCTAAATAATTCGAATACGTATTATTTGATTTGGATTATTTTTAGGATATGGACGTTTGCTTTCAATCTACACATTTTGGTGTTTGGTGTGATGTATGGTAATAACATCCATTCATAACTTTTCTCTCTTTCGGGGAATAATGACAACTATTTTTTATTTGATAGGTGATTCCATTTGGAAGTTTTTGGGCCTCTTGTAGAATTTTGATTAAATGAACGGTTTGGGCACAAAAACATTTTTTAAATGTATACATTATCTTGCTATCCCTATTACAATACGTAACAAAGTGCTAGTAGGCTCTGATTTTGTGTGTTGACTGTAATTTCATTTGATCTTTAAATCATTGTACCTGCCAATTCCATTTTACTAGAAGCGGAATAATAAATAGTCACAATGAACATGTCATTGTGTATGCTCAAGAAAATCCTCATGCTATCAAAGTGCAACATTATCAGCATGAATTTCGCATTAATGTTTGGTTTGATATCATTGATATCATTATTATTGGCCCTATTATTCTACCCGATAGACTGAATGTGGAATTTTATTTAGAATGTTTGTAAAACTCGAGTTATTGGAAGATGTGCTGTTATTACTTAGAGCTAACATGTGGTTTATGCATGATGGCGCTCCACCACATTTCACTGTAAATGTCCGGCAGTATCTGAACCAAAAATTCTCTCGTCCGTGGATGGTAGAAGGGATAATGCTCCTGTTAACTGACCCGTACATTCACCAGACTTAACACCTTACGACTATTATCTTTGGGCCACTCTGAAAACAACAATGTATGCTTCCTCATCTAACACTGTAGAAGAGTTGAGGAGGCATATCCAAAATACCATAAATGTTTTAAAAAATTGTTGCAGAAGCAACGAACTTTGTTACTTGTATCTAAAGCATTTTTTATTGTATTTGATTGTTTTTACGAATTATTTCAGTAAAATTAGGCATACTTATTCAAGTTATTTACAAAATTAAAAAAAAAATCACGAACTTTGAGACTATCTAGCGGACAAACAAAGCGATTTCAGATACAGGTAAATTAGCCTATTTTGAGTCCAAGAATCTGTGTTCTTGTATACGTTGTATACGTTCTTCTGGGACACTGTATATTTTTTGCAAATGTACTTGTTTAATAAACGGTAAATCTACTCCATACATATACTGATTATTGTGGTCCAGATGTTTATCTATTTTATAATTTTTTTTTCGCAAAATATGCAAAAGTGTTATTTAATATCAAATTATTATTGACAAATTTAAATTTTCAGGGT
Source organism: Anoplophora glabripennis (assembly GCF_000390285.2). Taxonomy (NCBI): domain Eukaryota; kingdom Metazoa; phylum Arthropoda; class Insecta; order Coleoptera; family Cerambycidae; genus Anoplophora; species Anoplophora glabripennis. The sequence continues at coordinate 675,574 of NW_019418492.1, read as the reverse complement.
GTTGCATTTTATCGTTTTTTCAAATTTGAACTAACAATGCAAAAATTTGCAAAAAACGAAAGATTGTTTAAGGTGTGAAAATTAAATTGAAAATAACAAAAGGAGACACTTGGAAAACCACCTGCCGAACCCACAGCAAGAATGAACATAAGAAACTATGCTACACTTTCTGAAAATAGTTTTACTCTTCTGTAGAATTTAATGGACATGGGGTCCCTTTGCGCTTATAACTTTATTTAAAATAATTACATTTTGTTGCTACAAAAATTTCATTGATAAGTGGTGCCTTCATCCCCCTCTCCCCTCTCTATCTTTCTCCCATTCTCTCAATCTCTCTCCCCCTCCCTCTATCTTCTCTGTCCCCTTCCCTCTCTCCCCCTCCCTCTCTCCCCCTCCCTATATCCTTCATTTTCTCCCCTCTGTTTCCCCTCTATATTCCATCCCCTCTCTGCCTCTCTATCTCCCTCGCTTTCTTCCTACCCCTTCTCTATTTTCCTGTCTCTCTCCCTCTCTCAATCATTGCTTTATTATCCAATTTTTTTCAAATTATTCGTACATTAAATTGAAAATAAACAGAACCTTTAAAATTTAGCATTTATTTTAACTATTTTTCCTAAGATAAATTCTTTACTATATGTACCTACAGTGGATATATTTAATTTTTTTTAAACCTAATATCTGGCGACTCTCTTGTTTTGATTAATTGCCGAATCGTTAATGGAGCGGCGCAAAATATTTAGATATTTAGTAATTTCCGGACCTGAGGTGGAATATTCCAAATAATCATCATTCATCGATTCGCGTGCTACACGATTTTAATATATGGAACGCTGTTTTGCCCTCGCGTCACATTTCACGCGGTATCGCGTACGCCAGACAGAATAAACACGAATTAACAAGATCATAATGCCATAAATCTATATTCGACACGGAATTACAAGACGGGCTTAATGTGTTCCGCTATGCAAATATTAAGTCGACACGGAGCCGTGTTCTTGTCACAAGTTCAATCTGTCAAGAGGAGGAATCGGGCTGGGAACGCGTGGGTATATATAGTAACATACGCGGTGAGCAGATGTTTCTTCTTATTAAGGTTTCCACTATTCATCAGATATTATGGAAATAAGTTTGGTCTGTGGGAAATGAGAAGATTAGGTGAACTGGCGTTTTCGAGCTGCAGGTCGAAATGAAGCCAGCGAGCGTCTGAAGGAGGCGAACAACGGAGTGCTAGAGACGGTCTCGACTTTGGAGTCAGATCCGTATTTTGGGAAAGTGCATCACTTTTGTTCCAATCTAAAGCCAGAAAATAGTTAGATATTTTGTGATTAAAACAAAACTCCATGAAACCATAGAGTAGTACACTGTGAAAAAAAATCACTCAATTTCTTCAGATAAACTCGTATTTGTTACACTTGTACTGTAACAAAAGCCGGAACGCGTAATAATTTATTTGTCAGTTCTCGAAACGGATGGCCAAAAACAGTAAAAGATTTCAGTCAACACTAATTATCGAAAGTTAAGGGCTCTCAAGTAGGTTTAGCGTCGTCCTTCGGAGATTTAGCAATAATTTTTAACAAGTCCACTTAGACTGTCGGGGCCATGTGTTGAGGAGGTATAAAGAAAAAAATCTATATTTTTAATAACGCGCGAAACCACGAGAAGAGCGAAGAGGTTCCAAATTAGAATTAAATCAAATTGTTAAATTGATAATAATTGGAAAGGAAAGTAATAGATCAAATATCTGGTTTTTAGGCGGATTTTCCAATCTATTAAGAATATATTAAATGAGATTGACTAATCCGTCCCGTATCGCTACACGGAGTCACTAGAGGAAGGCTAGAGTTACTTGTAAGTTCAGTTAGTCACAGAATTATTTATATAAATGTAAGTCCAGTCAATAAGGTAATTATTAACATGGCATAGTTATGCCAAAGCATCCCGAGATTCAGGGTTCCCGCCAATAAGATAAGAACAGAAACTTCTGGACCCAAGAAATGGGAGTGTCGAAGCGAGGTGTCGAATTCAGGGAGATCCACGAAAAAAACAGGCAGTTTTTCCTTAGGTTCCACATTGAGCAGTCGATTTAGTTTTAGAGTCTCGGGTTAATTTAATAATGGATAGTCATTCCAAATGGATCCTGAATCTCGGTACGCTGTCGCGTGTAAATAAATAAATTAATAATGTTTCGAGCCGTTGTGTCGTTATTTTGTTTGTTTTGTTTATTGTTATTAAGATCCTTCTTGGAAGTTTTGGTGTTTCTTTTTGTTCTTCCAACTTCAGTGTCACCCTATACTGGATTACATTCTACGTATGCAATGGATGGTAAGTGCCTGAAATTCATTCTCTGAACATACAACCTTTCTAAGTCCCCACGTATTAATTAAAGTATAATGATAATTATAAACTCCCTTTCGAGAATTGAATAGTAAACTCTTTTGAAATTCAGACTCGTTATGATACTGGTTATAACGATATATAGATAAATAAAGAAATAATCTCTCAGGTTACAGTACCTAAATCGGAGTAAATGTCCTCATTATTTAGTGACCACATCCCATTCTATGGTTGTCGTGCGTTGTCTTTGTCTATTCCTATCGTCTCCATTAAGTTATCTCGTGGCGTGGTATATGGCGTGTACTGCTGCACAAGTATCCATTTATCAGGTTATTTTGGTTACAATTGTGATTAAAAGCAATGATTTTATTACAATAATTAAAGACAATAATATATTGAGTCTCGATTAATATTTGCTTAAATCAACGGATAGTTAACGAATACATAAACCAAGTCTGAGTAAAAAATTACTCAGTAATAGATAAATTTAGAGAAAATTCAATTCTTAATTGGTTTACATACTCAGAATAGTTTCAAAAGTCACTCACTTGATAGCAGAAATTCGGATTTGAATAAAATTGACTAAAATCCGAGTTACTGCTAACTATCAATTGAGCGACTTTTGACTCTATTCCGTGTAAATAAAACCAATTTAGCGTTGACTTTTCTCTAATATGATTTAAATTTAACTATTATTGAGTCATTTTTTACTCAGACTTGGTTTTTAATTAACTAAATATAGAGTGCAATAATAAATCACTCATAAATGATAATTTAGGATATACAGTGTTGAAATTAATTCACTTCGCGGGACCTTCTCCTGTCCTGGCTGAGACTCCCCGTTGAGACCCGCCGCCGCCGGCTAAGGTCTGTTCTCCTGGCCATCGCGCTTTTCTGGAGCAACTAACGGAGCTATACTATTAAAATACACGTAAAGTAATTTGGCTTATGTGACAAAAATGTTTTATAAAATTTTCTCGATAACAAACAAGGCTGACAAACTACCAAGAATTATAGCATAGTCTGGAGAGTCAATCAGGAATGCAGATTCGAGAAAGAGAGAAACCAGAAACCTTAATATATCTTGTTGTGTAAACCTGCGTCAGAGGATAGATTTACTTCCTAGTACCTTTACCAACTCAATAACGACACCAACTCAACTGGCTCTAAGGTTAGGTCCGCCGATATTGTAAAAGCTTTAGTACTACGTCAATTTAACGTAATTTTTGTTTCCTCCTTGAACACCATCTTTCTGTAAATATCTGATGTGCACTTAGTGGGTAGTAATCTTAGTTTGCTGTAGAGGGTGCTCATTGCTATCACATTTTGAATTCTCCCGCTCAAGTGCATAGTTGTTCTCATAGGGGTTCCAACTAAGTGATAGTATGGGTCTAATCAATGAATTCACGATTGCCTCGATAATGTCAGCTAGTCATAGTTCCAACCAATCAGAACCCAATTAGCATCTAATCAAGAAAAAAGGTAGAATATATTTGAATTTATGATTGTTTTATATAATTTATAACAGATAACAACATTTAACGAGTGTGTGAACCACACTAAAGCTTTGGAATTATCGAAAAAACTAAAGATTTTTTTAGTGTTGTTCAAATTAGAGATATCTTTTTTACTTCAATTGTTTCTTCAATACAAAACGGTAAGTTACTTAAAACTTGTATATAATGACACCTTAGTAAAGTATTGTTTGGGATTATACAAATTTCTGAAATTTTACAGTTCAATATACAAACTGTGCATATTTAAATAATGTCACGGAAATCCTTTAAGCCGCACCTGTGTCGGATTATTCTTATCTGTCTCAGCCAGGCTGTCAACATTGACGAGGTCGCATCGAGATGCAATGCATTTCCACTTCAATTTCGTTGAAACTTTTTACGGCTTTGTCCTAGATTTGTGTAGATATTCCCCGTTTCCAAATGTGATTTGAATCCGACCCGGTTGAATGCCGTTTATATGTTTTATTATATTTTTTATTGACGATACGTTTGCGCATAGGCCGTCCTTTCAGCGGCAATCTTATGAGTAAACATTTGATGAAGTTTTACCCTGTTTAGGAACTAAAGTGGATGAAAATAATCCGGGAAGTCAACAACTTTGTGTTATCTAAAAAATGAGAAGTACGTTGTTATTGGATCCAGGGAAGGAGAATTTGAAACGGGAAATAATAGTTGCAGTATATAATGTTGCATCAGCCAGAATCTAATGAAATTTCATTTTAAAATCTTTACTGAACTATAATTTAATAGTATGTAGTGGCAATAATAACGAATTTTAAACTTCTCAATCAGGTTTTGAAGAAATGTGAAAAATATTACGCTTTTTTCTCGACTATTTTTTATTTAATTCATTTAGGAAAGTCACCTACTTCCTCACATATTGTATCCCGTCATTTTCACTGGTCATTCTCTCAATAGGGTCGTTTCCTTTGATAAAATTCCATATACTATAATGTTTAAAACATAAAGTATAAATTTGCAAAATTACTTTTTGGTTTTTCGTGTTTAATGAGAATTCCTCGAAATAATTGATGATGATGTTTTTCTTCACAGAACTGTGATAAAGGCAGAATCTTGAAAAAAGTAGCAAAAAAACAGAGTCGACGTTCGATCACCCCTCTTGACGGTTACGCTAATTCTCGAAGTTGATCTTCCGTATGTTTCTTGCCTTTGGCCTTTCAGCTATCTCTGGCGTTGTCCCGACCCATCCTATTTCACTACAAAATCCGAAACATTGTCATTTTTCTACGACAGTTTTGTGTGGTTGTTCTGCTAACATTGTCAGACTTTACGGGTGTCGTCTGTTTTAACTTAGTGTGTCAGGAGTTATTTTGGCCTTTGTAGATTGTTCCGGCGGTTAATTTGAAAGGTCGGTGAAAATTCTGAGTCTTGACGGGCGCGGCGCTGTCTGAGTGGCTTGGGTAACACGCTCAGGCCGTTGGACTTGTACGGCTCTGCCCGAGTGCTTTTAGAACTTCGACTTCTTGCTGTGAATTGAAAACATAGGTGAAATTTGAAGGGTTAATATTTCGAAAATATTCATTTCAGTAACTAGTATTGACACAGGCTGTTAATTCCGAGATCCTATTACTTGAATAGGGTTTTATGAGCGAAAAAACACATAGAAATCGTATTACGGTGTATTTCCGGGCCGTTGTGCTGCAGATTGATTGCCTGTCAGCGACACTGTAGCAGGCGAGGAGTAAAAAATTAGATTAAAATAGTTTTAGTTGCTGAATGGTGCTTGGTCCAAGTGGCTCGAGCTCCTTGCAATTTTTACAAGTTTAATCGGAAGATTTTTTGTCTGCTAAGCGTTTTCTTTCTATTTTATCCAAGTAATGGTCCAAGTTGCAGCGAAGAAAGGATTTTCGCGTGATTTTAGCAAAATCAACACCAAGGAATATTACTTATTCTCTTTACTTTAAGTTTTATAAATGATATTTATAAAATTAATTGCAGATATATTTACATATGTTTTTAATTATATTTTTGCGCAGTGAAGGTACAATTTCTGAGAGACTTCTTAAAAACTCAATATTAACAAAATTAACCTCAAGTTAATTTGTTTTTTTAATTCAATATTTTATCACAACATTATTTTCCATTAACGGCCGTTTTTTCAATCTCAACTAATTGTTATTTTTTATATAGGAGACTTCACAGATTAGTAAAGTAAAAAAAAATAAACATGAATTTGTAAATTCATTCTTTGTTAAAAGCTTGCGTGTTAAAAGAAAGTTATTGTTTCTTTACTAAAACAAGAAAATAAAGTGATGGTTAGCCTTAAGTTAGAAGTTAACCAACGATTTTTTTGTTCAAATTTGGCACTTATTGGTAATGAACTACCTTTGGAAAAACAGTTCTATAAACCTAAAAGGCTTACATGGTGCTTATCGGCTAACCGTATTGATCACGGTGTTCCACAGGGTTCTGTCTGACTTCTGCTCTGCTATCGCACCTAATAAGTGTGTACTATTCGCAGAAGTGGATCTTATTTGTGGAAGGGCGAAATGGGCGGTGACTATTAGACGCCTTCATTATAGCCATATTTCTTTATCGCACGGATTTCTATGACTTTCTTTATCGCTCTCACGTAACGGCCGATGAACCATGGGGACTTTCCGACCCTGTATATATAAGTATAGTTTTACAGAATTATTTTGGGAGTGTTCAGTCTAGAATAAAATATTTATTTATATTTGGTACGTAATTATGCATATACAATGACTGGTTTAAAGTCATTTCATGCCTTTGAAATTGTGAAAGGTCCATTTTGAAACATTGTGAAATTTAATTGCTTTCCGATAAGCAACTATTTACGGTGATTAGATAGATTTAGAGTCCTGCCTGAAATCTACAATAATTTTCGTGAAAATCTCTAAAAGCTAGTGGTAATTTCCAGGTATAAAACACAAAGCTCGGACCGAAACCCAATAACCATAGGAGTTCGTAGAGAGGGACATAGAATTGTGTTTTAAAATTTTATGATGAGCACTAGAATGTAGCTGGGGGTAATAATTTTTAAAACCGTCGTTTATGTCATCGTACTGTTTCAATTTCTGTAATAATTGTCTCATTATTTTTAAAATAGGACTCAGTGGCTCGTAGCTGGAACAATATTATAGTTACCTATTATAGTTAATGGGTATAAGTTTCAAAGGCGATATAAAATAAGAAAGAAACCGTATATTTCTCCTTCGTGTAATAGGTACTAGGTACTTCCTTTGTTTTCTTAAACAGTGGCCTATTGAGTCAGTGGAATGAAAATGATGCGAACATTACTAATGGATTGAAAATTAGATTTAATGTTAAATTTCAATATCTTTAATGTTTTTATTTACCACAAAGGTGTGTCTATTTCCTTAAAAACATAATTTTTTGCCTTAGGAGTCTGGATATATAATTCTTTCAAGGCTATTAGATTTTTTATTGTAAAAAATTAAATTCGAATTTAGTTCAGAAAGAGCAAATAAAATCAAATAGAATTTATTGCGATTGAAATTTTATTTTATTTTAAAAGGCCTTAAGTTATTTCAAATCAATTCTAAAAACTTTATTTTCTAGTTCTTCAATTTCAAATGCATACTTTTAACTAATTAATTAATGATATTGCAACAGCATCACTTATATTGATTAATAATTAAAAAAATATATTTTAGTCAAATAAATGAAGAAATTATCTCTTTTCTTGTTTCTAACATCACCTCATGACAAAGACAAATTCTCTCAAATATACCATAATAAATGAGCCGATCGATTTTTGTACTTTAAAGATAAATTTTTCAAGTGGTCTACTTTTTAAAACTGAATATTTATGAATAGGTATTAGAATTATGTATAGAATATAAGTCTTTTGTGAATTAAAATACAAGTCTTTGGGGAAATTTGAAATGACTGTAATGCAGAAATAAGCTAACTCATCTATTGTGGTTCGTTACACGAATTTGACTTTGTCGTAGAGATAATACGTCGGGTATGAGTATTTTTCATTAATTCAAAGATTTTACTTTCTCGTGATTGTTAAAAAAAAACAAACTAATTTCTATTTCCATTATAACAAATTTTTTTTTAATGTTAATAATTTTGAGAAGAACGTACTGATAAAAAAATGTTTTGGTACAATACTTGTTTTTTTTTTTTAAAAAGTAAGTAAACTGACTACTAAGGATCCTTCGAAAAATCCCTCCACTACGCCCATGCCACCATTTTCAGATCTGTAGAACACTCGACTGCTTCGTCTTTAATGGCAGACCTTTCGATGTAACTTCATCGATTTTAGAACTTCAATTGTCCGAACTGAAGGAAATTGTCTCAAGTGTGTGGCTTTCCAGACATCAAACTACGTTACACCAAAGTGCCAAGTCTTGTACGGATTTAGACGCTGCTGGTCGAGAGAGTGAGATGTAACTAGAAACTAGAGTACGGGTGGCTCTAAGGGAGTTCCCTTCTTTGCACGTCATGGCCTGTTAGAGAGTTAAGGAAAGTGGAAGAGGCAGGTAATTACTAATGGGTAATCTGTGGTAGGTTTAAAACCGGAAGATAACAATTTTCGTAAAAAAAATTATCAAGATTTATTTCAAGTTTCTTAACGAAGGTGCTAAAGATTTAACAATCTAAGTCCAGTAAATAAGAAAATTCGAAAGATTAGCAAAATAATATTAATTTTTAAGAATAGTTTACTTAAATTTAGTAGGTATGTATTTGATTTTTTTGGAGAGGATATTCACATTTTCCAACTAAAACAACTTATGTCTATATAAAATAAAAAAAATTTCTTCTTATATGGCTTTTGTTACTTTTTTGTGTATTGCTATCTGTCTATTTTATTTATATTACTGCACTTATTATTATTACTGTATTGATTTTTATATTTCCTGTAATTGGGTGTAGCCTATTGGAAATAAACGTTGTTAAAAAAAATAAAAAAAATAAAAGCAAATTCAAAAGGTTATTATCAAAAGAATACGTCTTATCAATATTACTGTAAACGTAATGGAGAATACTAAAAATTTAATACTAAAATGGCAGGACCCCAGTATTTGAATTTCCTTAGAGGCGATATTAACACTTTAACACTAAAATTGTAAATCGTAAATAAAACAAATTCATAAGATCAGTAAAATACTATGTTTTTAAAATGTAATAATAAATGTTGTAAATAATAATAAAAGTTTAATACTTACAGGATAATTATAGTACTTCAATTTCCATAGAGAAGAATTGGAAAATTGTGCAAAATATATGGTTTTATAATATTACATGAAAACTTTGCAGTATATGAAAATTTTATAGAAGGTATTAGAAACCTTTTTCTAAGTTTATTAGATTTGCATTTACATTTCCTTAAACATGATATTTAAATAAGAAAACTTTACAGAGGTGAGTAAAAATATGATATTAAAGTTGTAAGATATACAGAGCCTTCATTAATGATTATAAGCCATGTGACCACTGATTATAGGTAACCAACATTACACGATTGGCATTGTCGATTAAAAATCCATTAGTCTCATCAATTTTAATGATTCGTTTACAATGAGTAATGTCAAACTGTTGCGTCTTATGTTCGAGATAATGCGATTGCCGGTTGGTTGAATAAAATGTCGTGAAAAATTACTAGTCTCCAGCCGATGAAACAGAATATTGTCCTTTAATGTAATTTTGGAAATGCCAAGGAAATAAAATTACTGTTCCAACCTGGTCACTTGGCTTGTAAGCATTTATAAAGGTTCTGTATACAGGGTGTTAATGAACTTATGTCAAAAATTTAAAGGGGTGAAAAAGGAGCAAAAACTGAGTTAACTGATGTCACAACCTTGTATCGGAAGGTTAAGGTCATAGAGAGAGAAAAACTAATTAAAAATGTGTAACACTTTTTACAAGTTTGTAGGTTTCTTATGAAGGCGGACTGTATTCGAAAGTCAGTTTATAATACATTGTTGTAGTGATTGCTGTGCTGTTTTTCGAGATTACATATAATAGCCGTATTTTCAAGTTTTCTTTTGAAAATGGCGCATTTAAACGAACATGCCCACAGAGCTTGTTAAGTGTACCGTGCAAGATATCCTGAACAACGTGTCCTCGCACCGCGAACATTTGTTGCTGTAGCGCAAAGAGTTTTGTACGCCGGTGAAGTACAACCGCATCGAGATCGCGACGGTGGCCCAGGGCGACCACTAAGAATCTTAAATGTCGGGATGATTTTAGATCTCGTCGAAGAAAATCCGCATCGTAGCACCAGAAATATCGCACAGCAAGTAAGTATTTCGCATCCTGTTGTGTGGTGGACATTACGAGAAGCTCAGTTGTACACATTTCATATTCAACGTGTTCAAGCGCTTACTCCTGAAGATTGTCCACTACGTAGAGGTTTTTGTGAATGATTGCTTCAGGAACATGCAAGAAATTCTCAATTTACAGCGCAAATATTTCTTACAGATGAAGTTTTCAGTCGAAATCCACACGAAATACGTCGCGGTGCCTTTCAGCAACAGTTTTCAGTGAACATGTGGGCCGGTATCGTTAATGACACTTTAATAGGACCTTTTGAATTGCCTAGACGCTTAGACGGTGCGTCATATCTAGATTTTTTGCAAAATCGCTTGCCGGAGTTATTGGAAGACGTGCCATTAAATGTTCGGTAAAATATGTGGTTACTGCATGACGGAGCCCCCATTCACTTTTTTTTGGAAAGGGCGCGACTTTATAAACATTACTTTTCCCGATCGCTGGATACGACGCGACAGTCTAGTTAGATGCCCCCCTCCCGGTCCCCGGACCTCACCCCTTTAGACTTCTTTTTGTCGGGATATGTGAAAAGTGTTGTGTATTCCATGTAAGTTCGTGACATCGAACAACTGCGACATCGTATTGCCAAAGTTTGTAATACGATTCGTGAGGACGTGGCAATGTTGAAACGCATGCGAGCGAATTGGATACGTCGCGCTGAAGCTTGTGTGCAAGCAAATGGTAGGTACATCGAACATCTTCTATGAAGTAGTTCTTAAAGGGTGACTCCTTGCAATGTTGAGGTGTCAGATTTTAAAACTACATTTTACTCAACACAAGTCCGTGTATTTACCTCATTTTGACATAGCGGACATGTGGCAAAATATTTGACATAAGTTCATTAACGCCTTGTATTTTCTTTAGAGAGTTTAGAGAATTTAATACTGTAGTTTATAAATCTGGCAAATAAATGAAATTCGAATGGTCAGTAAAATGGTTTCATTTATTTCAAATGATATGCAAATATTGAATTAAAATATAGGACATGATATATCAAACATCAATTCAGTATTTATTATTTATTTTCATATACCTGCATGGCAATTTCAATGCAAGAAGATGCAAATAAATCTCGGGATTGTCTAATAAATTTAAACTAGAGTTGCATGCATAGTGCAGCATTGAGAAATCCAAGAATAAACGGGGCCTCATTTACAAGAAACTCATCCAATATTTTAAATGAAAATAGGCTAAAAGGCGACTTTAATGATCGGATATATTTTATTGCTTAACTGGTCCTAAATATTTTCTCCTTGATTTGAAAGCACAAGTAACGAGAATGTTTTATGGTTGTAATAATCGCAAAAAGACATATTTTTCATAATGAAACATAAAATCCAACAAATATTTATAGAAAAAAAAACTGTATTAATTATATTCAATAAATTGTAGACATTTTAAACTCAAGAAAATTTCAATTTTTACGTGCTGTTGGGTTGAAAATTAGCAAGATCGTAGAAGTGCCATTAAACTACGTTTTAATACATTATACGTTTTAGTAGCGAATCTAGCGCATTATTTATAGACCTAGATTGAAATTTTGCTTTAAGGACCTCGTTAGATCATAAACTGGTAGTGAGAGCATGTATGATGGTTTTATCATTTATGTGTCAGATAGTGCGTATACATAGTAAAAGCCTTTGCACATTATAGCGCTAGTTTCAGTACATTTAGCAGTTTGTAGTGCTGCTATTATTTATAGATTTCTCAAAAAAATAATGCTCGTTATGTCTACCTTGAAATTACTTTGCTTTTTTTGTATGTTTCAATAACTACAGCATATGAAATGAAATCTAAATGTCGCATGTCGGGAAATCGTATGATTTTTTTGTAAGATAATTACAAGTCTCTGCAAAGACCGTACCTAAATAATAATAGATATAATTTTTCGTTTCACTATTGTGATTTTTCTTTTTATGACAATAATTTTCCTTATAATTTCATGTCAAGCCAGAATTTATTATCTTCAATGCAAGAAACAACAACGAATACCTCATTTATTTCTCGAACTTGATCTAGTCAACTGAGCTGATATTGAGTGGTTTTAGAATACGAAATCGTGTGGAAAATACAAATTCTAACCTATTTTTCTTTGGGAACGATTGCCATTCATAGTTCTCCATTCCTTGTATTTGTCTTATTTTTGTTTTATTAGTGATTTGTTGTGTCGTGTTTCTTTAGTCTTCCACCATTTCCAACTTAGACACTCTTCTACTTCAAAAGCCTCCAATTATTGTTTTAAATTAATTCCCCAGTTTTGTATTTGTTCGTATCTTTTCTCCACACTCGTTCATTTGTAGCTTATTTTACTCTATGTATTTTGTTGGCAACTGATTTTACTTACACTAAATCGTGAATCCTTACTTGAATATATGCATTTTCGTTTGTAAAACAGTTGAGGTGCTATTAAATGCCATTAAATGTGGTTTTTCAAAAATATTTACAATAAAAAAGTCCTGCATTACTTAGTTGTAACTTCTTATTTTCTAAAGAAAATTAAGTTCAATTTATGCAATAAAAAAACAGTCAATAGCATGACCCTCAATGAAAATACTTGAACAGTAGAATGCTTTAAACTTTTATCCTCTACGCTTGAAAATAAAGAAGCCATTGCAAAAAACTAAATTAAAAGCCGTGTTAAAAATAGAAAAGTAGGTACTAGGCTCAGATAAAAACTTGCTAATTTACAGAGAGTGTTGAAATTAATCTCCGTAAGCACAGAGGTATCCGTAGCAACCATTTTCTCTCAAATTCCAAGCATACCTCGAATTGTGCCAGCGCCTGATTTTTAATTATTTATTAATTTATCTGAATAGACTTGAAATATAGTGGATAGCCTTATTAATCTGTAAACAAACAGTCACAATACAATTAAAAATTTATAAATGTCGACATCAAACACTATGGATGTATTTGATTAACTTTTCTTGAGGAAATAAACAAAGTTTTGTACAAGACCGCACGGCTCAACTGACCCAAAATGAATTCGTGTCTTTCACACTTCGTGAGAATATGTGCCGTTTTGGTTTCTAGGCTTCCGTGGCAGTTGTCAATGGTTGAACAATTTCCGCAGGTGCAAGAAACTGATGCTCCTTATACAGGGTGTTCCACCTAAGAGGGATTTTTCTGTAACTCTGTAAGTCTAAAATTGATAAAAAAATGGTTTTAATAAATTTGTGTATTATTGCATTAGATAATAATCAGTTGTTTTTGGAAGAAATCACGATTTCAGCTCTCTAAATGACGCTAGATAGCGTCTAAAACATAAGAGTTAGAAACCTGCAGTTTTTACAGTTCGTTTTGGCATAAATTATTCTATCTTGTCATCTGTGAGCATAAGGTGTCCATTATTCAGACTCGGAAATACTGAGACATACATTTAATAATTTTACTAGTTGAAAAACTTTTATCTTCAAATGGAATGGATATTAATAGTCATGGGTGAATGCAAAATTAAATGCCCTTTCGACTGATTAAAGGTTGTCCATACTTATCTCTAACAGTTTTCCAGAAAATTCAGGTTCATTTCTAAAGTCTGAAAAAGTAGCTGTGTAACAGCGTCAAGAAGGCCTTGCAATTGTATTAGTACAACGTCGACACATAGGATTTTATAGAAGTACAGCACAGTACATCCTTATCGCATCCAATTACACCAAGAGTTACTAAAAGTAGACTTTCAGCGGAGACTGGAGTTTTCTTAGTGGGCACTTGAGATGTTAAATCAAGATGATTTTTTTAAACGGGTCCTATTCTCCGATAAGGCTACTTTTCATAAAAATGGTTTCGTTAATAGTCATGATTGGCATTATTATGAGACAGTAAATCCTCACCAATTCCGGACAACCCATAGCCAACGATGGTCTTTGAACGTGTGGGGAACAATTTTGGGAACCCATGTCATTGGTCCATTCTTTTTTGACCAGCATCTAACTGGAGCAGTTTATTTAAACTTTTTAACAAACACTCTAGAAGATTTGTTAAGCGACATTCCTTTAGCTGCACTTCGAAGAATGTACACGCAACATGATGGTGCTCCACCACACAATACCGCTGCGGTTCGTCAGGTTTTACACCAAACTTCCCATCCGATGGATTGGACGCCGGGCAGCAGGGAGTTAGTCTTCAAGGTGTCCAAATGTGACAAGTTGCGACTTCTTTTTATAGGGATTTATAAAAAGCAAAGTTACACCACCAACTACCACGGAAGATATTGTGGCAGCGCATTACAGTAGCATTTACGCCAGACATGCTGACCAATGTGAACAGTCTTTTAAAAACCGAATTCATTTGTGTATTAATTAAAATAGAGGACACTTCGAGCAATTGATGTAAATCAGCGTTGTGTTCCGAGTTTCAGTTTGTTTCGTTTTTCGTTTTGTTCTAGTTGTTGTTAGTGGTTTACTTTTGTTTACCAAACCACTTTTTAAACACGACAGTAAATATTGACACTGTCGGTCCCAGGCCTGACAAAGTGTGAGAGAAAAGTTGTTCTGCAAGGCCTTCTTGATTAAGGATTAAAGTTAAGTATGGACAACCTTATATTCGAAAGGGCATTCAGTTTTGCATTCACCCATGATAATTAATATGAGTCATTTCATTAGAAAAAATAAAGTTTTTCAACTCGTAAGATTATTAAATGTAGGTCTCAGTATTTCCGAGTCTGAATAACGTATACTTTTGCTCATAGATGACAAGATAGAGTAACTTATGCCAAAACGAACTGTGAAAACTGCAAGTTTCTAACTCTTACGGTTTAGACCTATCTAGCCTCATTTAAAGAGCTGAATTGTATTTTTTTCAAAAACAACTGATTATCTCGAAAATGATAAGTTTTAAACACCATAAACAATAAATAATATACAGGGTATTCCGTTCAAAATAACAAAGTTATATAGCGCTCACGCGAAATGGAACACCCTGTAAAGCTAAAAATATTTTCTTGACATGGCCCACGTGATTCCAGGCAACTTTTATTAAAACCATTTCCTATCAATTTTACAGTTGCAGAATTACAGAAGAACCCTCTTAGGTGGAACATAATATGGATTGTCATAGTGCACAGGACCACTATTAATTTTTTTGTAATTTCTTCGTAATCACACGAAGTAGGGTTATAGTTTAACTCCATTTTAACATCAGGAATGTGTGGTTTTTTCACTATAAGGTTCATACACAGGGTGTTCACTAAAGAATGACCCATGATTTAAGAGTAACTTCCTTGGATGAAAATAAGATGATTTTGGTTAACTTACCTTGGTACAATATTGCTTCCCCAAAAAGTTATAGATCTGATAATGTATGTTTCATTTAAGTATTTGCGATAAGTTACTTATTACTCCAGTTGGCAGAGGCCGAAAAGTTGCTGTTGGTGACATTTCCTTGATAACTCGGAAATAACTACACAGGAATACTTTAAATAATGAGTACAATAACAGGCTAATTTGCTGACAAAGTATTTTATCAGGAAAAAAGTTATTAACAATTTAATCGTGAAAAAAATTTCTTTTAGTAGTTTTCTTTAAATGACAGCGGGATGACTTTGTACGAAAGAAGAAAAAAGAGTTAAAGGTTTACCCCACACGTACGATTTTGTTTTATGTTAATATGTTGAATAATGTACGACTACGGCTAACAGGCGCAAAATGTTAAGTAGTTTTTTTTAAATTGTAGGTAATTGTGCTGGTTAATCTACCGTGATGGAATATTTTATAAATATATATAAATATACGTCCAAAAATTAAAAAAACGGTGACGTATAAAACTAGGGTGACGTATAAAACCTTACCAAAGCTGCAAAAATAAAGATAATTGAATTTTGCAAATTGCTTTTGGTTTCTGCATATTTACACTATGTGTATACCAAATTTTAAGTGTCAGCAAAACTTCAAACAAATTTGGCAAAGTTTCGAGTTTCAGATGCCGATG